>NW_026057589.1:16915291-16927124 GCF_023721935.1 Panthera uncia | reverse complement strand
GAGGCATGGGGAGCTCTGCGCTGGGGACTTTGAAGATGGACTTTGAACACCGTGCTTGAAGGAGAAAACTGGGGCTTCTGGATGTGAGCAATGTCTAAAAGTGAGGTTGGGTCAGAAAAGAGAGGGGTGGCCCGTTCTGTGGAATGAGTTCTTTGAAGCTTCGGGATGTGAGTGCCGGTGAAAACTGGTCCTTTTCTGGACAGATTAATCACGGGGCTTCTTGGGAAGAGAATGCCAAAGAAAACATGGAACTGATCTGGCTTTATGGCAGTCCCTTGCAGTATAAACTGTGTTTTTTTGGGGAAAAAAAAAAAAAAGAATGCTTCCTAGTAAAAAGTATAACTTTATTTAATATTCTTGAAATAAAAGAAGAGAGTATTAAGTTAGCATGATCACCAAGAATATTATTGAAAGCAGCACTAATGGAGTTGTTTTTATGATTCCATTTATTCAAAATGAAAAATGGCACTCGCCAAACATCGGATCCGATGAGTAATAAGATTTATAAAGCAACCAAAGAGGAAAGATGAACTGGAGAGAAAATCTATTTTGATTAGATGATTTTGTGGTTTGTGTTCTGGTTACAAATAACCTGACAGCCACAAAATATTCTCCTGGTCCTCCAAACAAGGATCTCTGTTTGGAAAACTCCAGTGGGAGTAGGTACCGCTGTGACTCCAGGATCCCTTCATTTTCAAATAACTCCTTTCCTATTAATAAAATGTCTCATTTTTAAAGGGAAAAATACGAGCACAAATTACTTCAGTGCTGCGTTCATTACATGCCTAGCTTTTAATGACAGCAACATATGTTCGTAAGTGACAGTTCATTTGGGTTTGAGGCAGAGATCTGGGCATGTTCAGTACATGGGCTAAGCCAGGCTGGAAACTCTCCACGTCAGTGTCTGAGCTGACACAAAACAGGAGAAGAAAAAACTTTAATCTCATCATAAACAAACGTACAGATCTCCTTCAACATTTATACCCAGAGTTGGCAAAATGGTGAAGGGTTCGTTAGTGACTCCTTCTTCATTTTAATAGTAATACTACTAATAATACTCATACTAATACTAATAATAATGGAATAGAAGGGAGGAACAGCAAAGCTCTCTGAAAGAAAAAAAAAAAAGCAGGGGGAGGGGAGGGTTTGAATGTTGCACATCTCCGGTTTTGGTAGCCCAAAGAGGGAATATAAGCTTAAAGTCCTGAATTTAACAAACCTAATTATCAAGGCTTAATTAGTACCAAGGGTACAGCTTCATGGAACACCTGCAGACTTAATTTATGTCCTGACAGAGAGGAACAAGTGTTAATGGGCTGTATTTATGTTAATACCTGAACCTTAGGAGCCAGTGGAATAAAACAGACCATGCACTAGTTTTCCAAGCTACAGAACAAATATAAAAGATTTTCATCTTAACACTAGTTTGCACATAATTCTGCAGGGATCACACAGATCTACTTCAACTTTCAAAACTAGGGAAGTGGAATGTGAAAAGGGAGAGTCATTTCGGGCGTCTGTAAAAGTCTACACCAAGATCAATCCCATAAGCCAGTGACCTTATCTTGTCTTCAAAACGGACAGTGGCTGGTAGGCTGATGTTCTCAGTGTTCAGGACAGGTGCTTTCCATGATGCTGGAATATACCCTCCGTTTTCCCATAAATGTCATATTAAAAGAAGAGCTAGCATTTACGGAGTGCTAAGTGTCAGTTACTATGTGAGGTCTTTGTATACGATTTCCAGTTACAGATGAGGAAACCTCAGTTCGCAGAGGAAATAAGTTATTTGCCCTGGCCGTGTTTGTGGGCAACTCAAAGATCTGGGGTGACGATGCCAGCACCCACCCTTTCTACCAATGAGCTAAACTACCCTGAATACACAGAAAATAATAAGAATGTACAATATGTATACATGCCTATTTATAATAGAACTCTCAGCAAACTGAAATAAACACAAACTAGTCAATCTAATAAAGAACATGTACTAACAGTCTACAATTAGCATCATACCTAATGGAAAAATACTAAATAAGGCAATGATGTCTCCTCTTTACACATCTATTCAACATTCCTGGGGGTTCTACACGTGCATTAACATAAGAAAAAGAAACATGAGAAAAATCATGGTGAAAGAAGTAGACCTCTATCTATTTGGAGACATAGAAATTCCCATGGAATACTAAAAAAAAAAAAAAAAAAAAAAAAAGAAACTAAAAAGCTTCAAAGTCACAGGATATAAGATCATCTTGCTAGAATCTATTTTATTTCTACACATTAGCAACGGACAATTAGAAAAAAAAGACACTTAAAAATGTCATTTACAATAGCATAAGAAGCAAAATGTTTAAGAATAAATAAAAAGGCACAAGACCTCTATACGGAAAACTATAAAACATCATTGGGAGGAATTAAAGAAGACATAAGCAAATAGATATAGGCTTATGGATTATGATACTCAATGGTGTGAAGATTTCAATCCTCCTTGAAATGATCAGTGGATTCAATATCATACCAAATAAAATCTCAGCAAGGCTTTTAACAGAAATTGAGAAGCTAATCCTACAATTGCAGTGGAAAAACCAAAGTAGCTCGAATACTGAAACAATCTTGAAATACAGAATAAAGTTGGAATCTTTATACTACCTACCTTCAAAATTTACTGTAAATCCACAGTAATCAATAAAGTAGGTATAGCCATAAGAAAAAACAAATAGATCAATGGAGTACAATAGAGAGTCTAAAAATAGATCCTCAAACATATAGTCAATTGATTTTTGACAAAAGAGCCAAGGAAATTCAATAAGGAGATTAGTCTTTCAACAAAGAGCGTGGGAACAACTATTTGGAGGTCTGTATGGGGGAAAAATAAACTTCTATCCTTACCTCACACCATATACACAAATTAATTTGAGACAGAACATAGACCTAAATGTAAAACAAACTATGAAGCTTCTAGGAAAAAAAAAAATCTTTTGACCTTGGGATCAGTGATGATTTTATTAGAACAATGACAAAAGAAAAAAAAAAAAGAAAAACCAGACATTATCTAGATTAAAATGTTTTGCTTTTCAAAAGACACCATTAAGGAGGGAATAGAGAAGATACAGACGAGGAGGAAATTTACAATGTCACATGATGAAGGCTCAAATCCAAAATATATAAAGAAGCTCTACAACTCAATAAGATAAAGACAAACAACCCCAATTTTTTGTTAAATGGCCAAATATGTGAATAATCACTTCACAGAAAGAAAAACATATGACTGGCTAATGAGGTCATAAAAAGATGCATTAGTCATCAGGAAAATGCAAAATTAAACCAAGAGATACCATTTCACACCCACGAGGACGGCTATAATTAAAAAGACTGAAAATACCAAGTATCGGTGAGGATGTGAAGCACTACGAATTCTCACACGCTTCCAGGGGGAGTTTAAAATGGTAAAACCACTTTAGACAACTGTTTGACAGCAACTTAAAGTGGCACATGCATACCCTAAGAGTCCAGAATTTTACACCTAGGAGTTTACCAAAAAGAAACAAAAATGCGGAAGAAGGTTTTTACGGGAACATTCACAACAGCCTTACTCGGAATAGCAAACAACTCTGTGCTCATCAACAGGTGCGTAGATGCACAGACTGTGGGAGATTTTCAAAATGGCACACTACTCAACACTGAAAAAAGAAAACGTACTGATAAGTACATCGGCAGAGATGGGTCTCACAAATATGAGGTTGCGCTAAAGGAGCCAGACAAAAAATAGGTCTGATTTCCATGAAATGATGTTCTAGCATAGGTGGAACTAAGTTAAATGGACAAGAAGAAAGCCTCTGGGAGTGGAGGGATTCACTGTAAATAAGAATGATGGAATTTAGTAGGGTTACGCGAATGTTCTACATCTGAATAGTGGTGGTGATTACGTGGGTGTGGACATATGCACGTTTGCTGAAATCCAGAAAACAGTATCCTTAAACTACATTAACTTTAGGGTATGAAGATTACACCTCATTATACAGATATACGTGTGTATAAATATTCTGCCAGCTGGCCGCCATCTCCCACATTTGCCGAGAGAGTCACTTGACAGGTCAAATTTCGTATTTGCGAAACAGACTTTACGTTTTAGGCTTATAATCCAGGCCACAAAAGCGCTCGCAAGTTTTATTTTAAGATTACTTATGAAACTGTTTCTTAATTACTATCTGAGGAAGTCATGCTTTGTGGAAAAAGAATGGGCTTAGGAGTCAGGTGTCCCAGATCATTATCACGGCTTTGCTTCTCATTAGCACTGTGACCTTGAGCAAGTTAATTATCAGCCTCAGCAATTTCTTCACCTGAAGAAGTCCAGGGAGCCAGACATGGATCTTGCAAGACTCTGGTGGAGTTTCAGCGTGATAACGGAGGCGCAGCACACGATTAAGGGCCCCAGCTGTTGTTATTACCATCAGCAGCCCCAGCCCATTTTCGATAACTTTGTAAACACCAAGTGGCTTTGGGACACCAGTCACTCCATAATCCTTTCCTAAGCTCTTTTTTCTGAGGAAGACCAAGTGGGTCTATGAAAACAATTTGGGGACTTTTATTTTATTTTTTTTTATTTTAAAATTTTTTTTTAACGTTTATTTATTTTTGAGACAGAGAGAGACAGAGCACGAACGGGGGAGGGTCACAGAGAGAGGGAGACACAGAATCCGAAACAGGCTCCAGGCTCTGAGCTGTCAGCACAGAGCCCGACGTGGGGCTTGAGCCCACGGACCGTAAGATCATGACCTGAGCTGAAGTCAGATGCTTAACCAACCAAGCCACCCAGGCGCCCCTGGGGACTTTTATTTTTTTATGGGTAAGTACACTCTGGAAATACTTAATTATTTTAAAAACATCATTTAGCAGGTTTATTTGCTTTTCTCCCCCCCTCCAGCATTATTTCTATTTCCTTCTCTTCTAAAACGCAATGTTCCTCTCTTGTTTTAAAGAACAATTGCCTGTGTGTCTGCGGTGTCCTTTCAAAAATGGCTTTGGTGGTTACTCGAGTGTGAAAAGGAATTTTTATACAAAGTTTGATAGCTGTTCTTTTCTTAAAGGAAGCACCAAATCAAATCTCTATGGCTTGGGATGTTAAGTTATCGTCAGGACCAAATTCGTGAGGTGATTGTTTTTTCTTTTTTTTTTTTCCTAAAGAGAGCACAAGGCTAATGTGAAAGCCAGATTGAGGTTTTTCTGAACTGTGGTTATCAGCTTCCTGACATGACAGTATGCCATTCAGCTTGACAAAGACACATACTATGAATCAATCGACATGGTTCTTAAGAAAACTTCTTTTTGCCAGAATCTCTGAATTTACCAGAATGG
The DNA here is from genome assembly GCF_023721935.1 of Panthera uncia. Taxonomy (NCBI): domain Eukaryota; kingdom Metazoa; phylum Chordata; class Mammalia; order Carnivora; family Felidae; genus Panthera; species Panthera uncia. The sequence continues at coordinate 16,921,775 of NW_026057589.1, read as the reverse complement.
TCATATGTTGAAGTCCTGTGATCCCCCATCCATGGGACCGGGGCACTTTTGAAGGAAGAATGGCAACGTTAAGGTGGAAACAGACGTGACAGAGTTATTACCTGCTTGGGTTTGCATTGTCAAAAGGGGCAGGATTTCAAAAACGGAATCCTTTCCAAATGCCGGCCACTAGATTTTAAAGGTGAATCGACCCTTCTCCTGGGTACGGTGCAAATCTGACAACAAATTAAGGCTCGACGGCATGGTAGCCTGAAAAGAACAGAAGAAACCACAGGATGAAAGCCTCGTGGCGAGCCAGGCAGCTGCCACCATCGCCATGTGTCAGGACACACAGGGTCACGAGGCTCGGCCTCAACTGAGAAGGCAACACACAACGTCTCTTCGGGGAACCCTCGTCTTTCCAGGCTACCAGGAATCGGAAAGGGAGATGTAGCGTGCACTGAAACTTGGGGCCTTTTGTAAATAATACTTAATTGAGAACAAAAAAGAAACCCACAGAAAAGTAAAGCAAACCCACTGACGAACAGACAGATCTCATTTCTCTTCATTGGTTGAGCCCGCTTCTTTAACAGTCTTCTCAATCCGGTGATGCTATCAACTTTGAAATGTGGTTTGAAAAAGCGGATATTACATTTTAGCACAAGGCTAATAAGTACCCTCATGATGGAAACATTTAAGGCAAGCTGGTGAATTTATTTTCCTGATCAGACTGCCCAGATAAGACATATACTTAGAACACCAGTGAGTTCTCGTAAACAGGTGCCTGGTGGCCTGGTGGGAAGCCCAGGCGCCCTGGGCCGTGGTAAGGATGCGTAGGATCTCTCTGCCTTCTGCACGCCTCGCCACTGAGGGGCCTGGGTGCGTCTGCTCAAAGGGCAGTGATCAGAATTGGTCCAGTCATCAGATAATTTCTGATCGAAAGTTCTGAGAAGTGAGTTACGCACTGTGCGGGTTAGTCACTGTTTTTCTCAAAAGACCTGCAATGTGGGAAACCAAAGCCGCCCATCCTGGGGTCTGAAGCTCAATGTCAGGTGCTTGTAAACACTTGCAAGGTGCAGTTTCAATCCTGTCTTCTTCTTCAAACCTGTTCAGCTCTAACGCGGCCCTCTACCGTCTCTGTTCTTCCCACAGCTTTCCCATCCTTTCTTGAGAAAGACACAGCAGACTGGGCCGGTGTGAGGGAGCCCCGTGTGGGTCCCTGGGGAACGTGAATCAGTATGTTTCACAGAAGTGAAAAGAAGACGATCACTTTGAGTTAAAAAATTAGACTCACGGCAGACTGCAGCTGTGACGACGAATTCGGTAGGGCAGAGGAAGTTGGATCTCCAAAGCCTGTGCACATCCAACTGGTAGAAATGTTAACCATAAAACACAATTTCGGGGCTCCCGGGTGGCTCAGTCGGTTAAGCGTCCAACTTCGGCTTGAGTCATGATCTCACAGGCTGTGAGTTCCTGTGCCCTGTCGGGCTCTGTGCTGCCAGCTCGGAGCCTGGAGCCCGCTTCGGATTCTGTGTCTTCCTCGCTCTCTGACCCTCCCCCACTCACGCTCTGTCTCCCTCTTAGAAATAAAGTACAAACATTAAAAAAATTAAACAAACACAATTTGGACCCAAAACAGACTAACAAAACAAAACAGTCTATAATTTGATTATCTGCATGCTCAAGTGCCACCAAAAATGAGTAATTTTGATGTTTAATAGTACATTTGGTGAGGGGGAGGATATCCTTTAGTTGGCTGGAGTTAGCAAAGGAACTTTGATAGACTTGAATCCAGAGGGTTAAGCCCACAGCCTAATAGTTAGGTATGTGGATGTATGTTGCATGAGTGTATGTGCACACACATACACACACACATACACACACACACACACACACACATAATTAGAAGATAAAACCAAACTGCAAGAATGAAAAAATTAAAATTTGCCGCAACAAAAGAAATTATTCTGTGGCAGTCGGGAGTACTTGGTACTCAACTACATTACCGATGAGACATCTTGCTCAGCCAGTGGCAAATGTGCCAGGGAAAATATTGTGTATCAGCTTGAAATACCTGTCTAGGTAATCTTCTGTTTGAGGCTGCTAGGAAACAGAAGATACTATTTGATTCTAGTGTCCTCTTCCCTGTGTGGACATTTTGTATGAAGGGTGAAGCTGGCACAGGCAGGGGAAAGGCACATTAAGGGCATTTTCTGGAACAAGAGGGATGCTAATGAGTTCAGAGCAGTGTTGGAAAAAGGCCCCCTGGGACTAGCAGGGAGTCCCAAAAGGAAGAATATCCCAGACAGCGAAGAAAAGAGAACTGTAAGTTATACAATGACGGTAAGCAAAAATGAAAATGGCGGCCGTGTGGGAAGAAGCAAGAGGAAATGAGTCTGAGGTTGGAGTGGAGGGGGAGGAAGTGTCCGTGCAATACCCCCACCCTTCTCCATTTCTGGCACTTGTTTGAGCATGGAGATGGTTTCCTGAGAAGCCAAAGAAGAGAGTAATCAACCTAGACGAGGTAAAAATAAAGAGGACACAATGCCAATGGGAAGCCCGTTAGGATAGCCTCAAATATTCAAATCACACATAAGAAGGGGAAGGCCAAGCGTTGGCATTTTTCAAGCCCTGACTCTGTGCCTAGAGCAATGCAGGGAGCTTTGATGCACACCAGACAATGTTGTCTCTCATCTCAGGCATGGGATGGTCAAAAGGGGCCTCTTTTTTTTATTTTTCTAGGTAGAGTCTTACTGCCAGTTGTTCCATTTCACTTCTGTGAGCCTTTGTGTGGGAGGCGCCCTGTCAGCCTGGAGAGCCCCTTTCCTTGTCCAGGTAACTGCAGTTTACCCACCAAAATGAAGATTCCAGAAGCTTCTCTGACCTTAAAGTCTGTTTTGACGGCCCCTGCTCTGGCTAACAGAGAACCTTAGGGTTTCCCTATCAGTCTCCAAGGGAGGAATCAAGAGTATTGCCTGTTAACCTGAGAGTGAGAGTGTGAGGACAGAGAAGGCATCTTACCAGGCATTGCCCCCAAACACTGGGCTGGGCTGAGAACGGGCAAACGGAGGAAGTATGTTCTTTATTTTAGAGACGGTTCATCTTTTGCATCACCTCCACCCCCTGAGCTCCCCCTGACTGGTAAAATCAGACAGGAGCCAGGATGGCTAACAGACAACCTCCTTCTCATTCTTGAAGGGCCTGTATAATTGTCTAGATCCCCTGTTCCCATTGCTAGTAGAGAATTAGTGTGGAAGACGAAACAATGACACACGATGTTTAGATAGAAACAGAAGGCACTAAGTAAGCGAGGAGAACAACCCATTGTGTCAAAGGCACACTTCTTATGTTACTATAAGACCTGACTTTTTTTATTTTAAGATTTCTGACTGCTTAAATATCATAGATCATGACTTCTCAAGTAGGTAACACCTTCTCTCACTTACTGATCCTAGCAAAGAACTGTAACGTAAGCAAAAAAGCAAAGCAAAACAAAACAAAAAAACCCCTAAAAAACAAAACAAAATTAAACCAACAGAACACCGAACCTAAGTCTGCTTATATATTTGTTGAAATTGATTAAGTGATAAAATCAGTTCTTATTTAAAGGCTATTTTCTTTTCTTTTGCCTTAATATATAAGGTTTCTCTTGAGGCATTTCAGCATCCGTAGGAGATTATCCCACCGTGGATTCAGAATCATTTGTCATCTTTCAAGATCTGAGAGTCTTTCTTGACCAATTTAGAAAAGAAGGATGTTACAGCAAACAGACAGTCCCGCTGCTAATGACGGGCCACAGTTCAATATTTTATGCCACCTTAAAAAAGTTTCAGTAACTGGAGGTGTTCTCACATTAATTCTTTGCATCAATTATTGACAGAGAATTTAATTTAAAGGCAACTCGTCAGTAACCTGGGGGTAGTGTTTTAAATAATTTATAATTGCTGCATGGGTGTAATCATATTGCCATTGATTGCGATCCAGTCACTTCTACGGGTCCAGCAGGTCTTATGCTAATTACTTGTAGTGAGATCACCTTTTTAACTCTGTATTCCCTGGTAACAGGAACTCATTGTAAAAATAATTTAATGAAGTGTAATCTTTAAGAGTCCTTGCAGAGCTGGAAGGTGGAAAGGAGGAATGCATCAGCTCTGGAGAAAGGCAGAAGTTGAAAGCATTACACAGAGATTTACAGATAATAGATCCTAAGTCTGAAAGTACATATTATTATTCAGATAGCGGATGAGGGTGAGATAACAGGGGTGAAAAACAGGGTATATGGGGAGGGGAGAAATGCAAAAAAAAAGAAAAGGCATTTAAAAAAGAAGATTTAAATAATGTCACTTCTGAACAAAAATATCTAAATTCCACTTTATTCCTCCCCTGGGAAAATTCTGAAACAGACTAGGTCAGTGAGAACCAAAGAGGGGTTCATTCCCCTGGCAGAAGCAGGCTGAGTATTAGGCAGGACAGGGATGCATCTAAGTTCTTTATGATGACGGCTATAAACGCATCATACTGCAAAGTGGCCAAAAGGCATGAAGCGCAGATGGCCTATACACACTCCCCTTGAACAAGGCTAACGTTTGTGTTCAGGTAAAACAAACAGTGGGTGAGCACGTACAGGTGGTGCTCGGCCAAGGCCCGCTGGGGATGCTGCTGTGGAGGAGAAGACTGAACACAGGATGTATCAGTGAGCGAGCAGACCAAACCCAGACATCACCGCTCTTTTCTCTCTGACTTTGTTCCCTTTACCCCGAGAGAGGGAGTTACTGTGGGCAGGCTGCACAGGGGTGGGAAAACATCAACACCATTTCAGGGAAGGCCAGGAGGCCTGCCAGACTGCCCAACGACCTGGGCACAGGCTGTCCTGACTGTGGGCCACGGGGCCGCCTAGGGAGACCCGCAGGGGATGGGGGGCAGGGATCCTCAGTGAGAAAATGAAGGTTAAGGAGGATGGTGAGCAGGAGGTCAAAGGACAGTGTGAGAGCTGGGCTTTTATTTATTTATCTGCATTGACATTCACGCATATTTATTTTTAGTGACTTCTCTTTTAAGCAATCACATGTCAATGGCAAATTCGCCTCTTTTACCAAATATGTATGGGTGTATGTGTACCTTTGCTTCCAAATGGCAATAACATTGGTGTTGCATAGAAGTGTGCATGTGCTTGTGCGTGTGTGTATCCTGGGTACAATTTTGTTAATAAATACAATGGTTTCGTGCCATGTGGGGTGATATTTCAGAAAATTCCTAAATTGGGAGGGGGGAGGGATTTTTTTTTTTTTTTCTGGAAGAAGAGATATAAGATGCTGTACATCTAATTTAATCCAAATAATTTTAGAGGCTTGTAAACGGCGGAAGGTAATAGGAAATCCATCCTATAGTATGGACTTTCTCCAGAGACTGCAAAGGAAACCCTTTCTCTGAAGGTGAGAACAACATATCTTTAAGCCTTGGGCGGCAGATATTGTAAAACCTGTGGAACAAAACAGACTCGCATTGGCACAAGTTAAAAGAGAGGAAAAAAAAAATATCTGCAAAAATTGTCACCTGCCCACACTGAGAGTTTGCTAAAAAACATAATTCTCACTTAAACCTAACGAAAAGGAAACAACAAAGTTCTAGCTTATTCCATTTCCTCTGGGCCCGCTTAGAGCTTTCAGACTTGGCCTGCTTTTCTCCTGCGTGGAGCCACGTGGACACGGGCCAGTTCTCATGGTTATTATAGCACACTAAAATATACGAGGAGCTGCAAGAGTGAAGTGCAAGCTGTGGAGAGCAAGAATTATTACTCTGAGACCCACCGATTCCGCTTGGGTTTCATCGCAGACCCTGAGATGGGGAGCCCAGTTTGCAGGGTTCAGGCTTCTGACCCACGGTATAAATCAGGGTCGGCAAGTATCTTCTGCAAGGGGCCAGATAGAAAACATCGTAGGCTTTGTGGGCCGTCCAGTCCCTGTCGTACTCAACTCTGCTGTTGGAGTATGGAAGCAGCCATAGACGAAACATAAACAAACAAATGAGCGCGGCTGTATTGCAACAGAATTTTACTTATAAAAACAGATCATGGCTGCGATGTGCCAAGCCTGGCACAGACCCCTGTCCCTTTATTGATTAAGCCACATTCCTGAAGGGTAGGGTCCACAGCACAGGTGGCCAAACTGATCCCAACTTGAATCCAAAGAGAGACATCTCCACTGTGAAGGGGAAGGAGGCGGGGATGGGGGTAAATGTTGGCCAGTTTCGGGGGAAGCTGAGGATAGGGAGGTGGGGGTAGTGTTGAGGGGCTGACCACTGAGGTTTCTTTGATTTCAAAGGAAAGAACATCACATCGGGGAGAGGTGGGACTTGGGGAAAATGGAGAAGCTTGAGATAGCCACTATGAGGGACAGAAGAGAAACCAAGTTCAGTGAACAGGATTGCTAGGCTGTCTTCAGAACACAGTTGAGACCATGAAGAAAGAAAGAAAGAAAGAAAGAAAGAAAGAAAGAAAGAAAGAAAG
>NW_026057589.1:16896995-16915281 GCF_023721935.1 Panthera uncia | reverse complement strand
AAGAAAGAAAGAAAGAAAGAAAGAAAGAAAGAAAGAAAGAAAGAAAGAAAGAAAGAAAGAAAGGAAGGAAGTCAATATTGTCTCATGACTATACCAAGAGCCCAGTTAGCGGTAAAGGGCATAGCACTCACTCTGGGTTATTTTGGGCGAACAGCTTCTGTTGTCTGTGTTGTGTCTAGAGATGAGCAGAATGATTCCACACCGAGCCACAGAAATATCTCAGGAGGCTCTTAGTGGCAACATAAAAATAAGTTTTGGCTCCCTCAGTGGGGAGATCTACTTAAGCCACTGTCAGAATGAAAGCTTCCTCCGTCACTGGAAACAAACAAACAAGAGTGGTCTCTGAGATGAAGAGAGGGAGCGGGGACCAGAGAAAGTCTCCCTGCCCAGCGCTACCAGTTAGCTTGAGCTAAGAGCGAGCGCCTTGTGGGTCTTAGCGTGTTAGAAGCCAGATCGCAAAAACGGTAAGCGGAAGACTAGCCATGACACCTCCGAAGAAGCAGACCTCAGCGGCCAAAGTGGCTGCCATTGAGTGGTTACCTGGAATTTGAGTTCTGAGAAAAGAAGCACTGAATCAAGGGAAAGTGTTCCCCACGATCCGAGCGCGCTAGCCGAAGTGAGCTCTCAAGTCACTTTCAGAAAGCGAAGGGAAATGCATAGCCCCAAATTGCCCTACACCTCAGGTAGGGTTAAGCATTTTATGCAGGCATCAGCATCTTTATGGAGCTCACCTTTTAAAAGGAGCCAGCTTTTTGTTGTAAATGGCACTGACACTACAACAAGAAAGTTCATTTCACAAAGATGATTCATTAAGAAATAAAATATTCATGGCTGACAGCTTGAAGGATCGCCATACAGTTATATTCTAATGCACCTGTCCTCTCTGTCAGGTCCAATGTAGGATGTCATGTCGCTAAAGTTTTATTTAGAAATTGTTTGTCAGAGTGAGCTTTCTAATGTGAATGAAAAATTCATCCCCTCATTAAGAAGATTTTACATGAAATGTCTAGGATTTTCAATGAACACTAGGACATGAACCAATTACTGTTAAACACTTAAAGAGACAGAGTCCTAAGCTCACTCAGCAAAACCCTTAATTGCACAAATGTGAAGAAAATTCAACATCCCGAAAGGCAAATGGGAATTTTGATTTGGAAATTTTCCTTTCTTTTGTCACGTCTGGAAAACACTTATCTTTAAGAGACTTGGGGAATTCAAACACAAGTATTATATGGAATCCACCCTTACATCATTCTATCTGACCCTTTCGTACACACACGCACATTACGCAGCGGGGTTTGGGATTTTCAGCCACTTATTTAGCTTCCAAGGAAAATGATTCAAATGTCCTGGAATGTTTTGTACCGTTTGTAGCTATTTATTTTATTTTCTTTTTTTTTTTTTAAATATATGAAATTTATTGTCAAATTGGTTTCCATACAACACCCAGTGCTCATCCCAAATTGTAGCTATTTCTTAAGGGTTGTTGGTTGGGTTGTTTGTAAGTACATTTTGTTGCCTGCACTTCACTCCTACTTCACTTGGATAATTTGTGTAAATATCAAACAGGTGACTTGGAAGGAAATAGATTTAATGATTCCAAAACGGTGGTAGTTGGGAGAGAGGGGGGAAAAAGCCACAACAGATTAAAATAGACTTGAGCTGCATAGAAAATCAGGAGAAATCCACGAGGGAATTGCTTGTATAATGAAATAGCATTTTACAGCGGTGACAATGGATTAAGTTGACATTGAGACTCTTTTTTTGACATACGGTCTAGTTCAGCTTAATCTATGGTAGAAAATAGTTCAGTCCCCAAACCTAGCACTAGACTCAGGTTCCATTCTGTGTGTGTGTGTGCGTGTGTGTGTGTGTGTGTGTGTGTGTGTGTGTGTATATATTATATATTATATATGGCTAGACTGTCACTTCCAATTTCAGAAAAGGCTTGAGATTGACATTATGAAAACTGAAATTTCTCCTTCTCAACCCAGCAGACTATAAACTTTAAGGATTTCATATTTGCTTTCACATTATAGAGGCTTTAGTGAACTAGTTCAAGGAAAAAGTAGCCTTGACCCTATAGCTGTTCATTGTTTTCCTATAAGACTCCGAGGATGCTTTCCAGAAAAGGGAGGACTTTGCATAAGGTCTTTAACCATACAGCTGATGTAGATGGAAACCAGAATTTCAGAGTCTTTCTTTGTGTTTAGCTATAGCTGCCTCTATGTTCTTTCTATTTTTTCTTTTCATTGATAATATTTTTCCTCTCTCTCTCTCTCTATATATATATATGTGTATGTATGTATATATATATATATATATATGTATATATATATGTATGTATATATATATTTTTTCTTGATAATATCTTATATTTTCTGGAAGGCAATTGGACATATGTATCAAGGATCTCAAAATAGTTTGGATGGGAGATGCAGTTGTAGGTACCTATCTTAAAAATATCTGCAATTCAGATAAGGATTTTTGCACAGAGGTGTTCAATGTTGTATTCTTAAAAATTGGAAGCAACTTAAATGTCCAGAAAAGGAGGAAATGTTCCTTTGCTAAGCCACCATTCAAAAATCACCAAAAAAAAGTCACACATACAAAATCACCATTGTCTCATATAATATTGAGTTTAAAAAGTAGGATACTGAGTGCATTAAATGTATTAAGAGTTTTGTGAGGCAAAAAACAAAAATGCATTTTCTAAAAGAAAAAAACTCAAGTGTTTAAAATGGGCATGGGCATATAGACAATGCTTTATTTTCTTACTTTTACTATTTAAATTTTCCATTGCCAGGGTGCCTGGGTGGCTCAGTTGGTTAAGTGGCTGACTTTGGTTCAGGTCATGATCTCATGGTTCGTGGGTTCGAGCCCTGCGTCAGGCTCTGAGCTGAGAGCCTGCTTCAGATTCTGTGTCTCCCTCTTTCTCTGCCCTCACCCCCGCTCATGCTCTGTCTCTCTTTCAAAAATAAACAAACATTAAAAAAAATTTAAATTTTCCATTGCCATTCCTATACATTGATGTAATTAAAAGACAAATATAAATACAGTCAAACTCTATACACTGCATGACTATGTAGTAGATGAGTAGGCTATTCTTTAATATACTAGGTATATTTAAGAACTAGGTAAGAAAGAAAACAAATCTGATCTTTCTATTAGATAAATCAAATTATCAGTTAAAAAAAAAGGTTCCTGCTAGGAACAAAACAAGAGTACCTACTCTCAACACTTGTATTCAACATAGTACTGGAAATCCTAGCTAGAGCAAGCAGGCAAGAAAAAAAAGCACCAGAATTAAAAGGAAGAAGTAAAACTACCTCTATTTGCAAATGACATGATTTTACATATAAAAAAATCCTAAAGACTCAACCAAAAAAGTTCTTAGATCTAATCAATGATTTCAGTAAAGTTGTAGATACAAAATTAATATGCAAAAATCAGTTGTGTTTCTATACACTAACAATGAATTTTCTGAAAAAGAAATAAAGAAACCAATGCCATTTACAATAACATCAAAATGATAAAATACTTAGAAATAAAATAAACTAAAGGAAATAAAAGTTATCAACTCTGAAAACTACAAGACATTTATGAAAGAAATAGAAGGTACAAATAAGTGGGGAGATATACCAAGTTCATGGATTGGAAGAATTAATATTGCTGAAATGTCAATACTACCAAAAGGCATCTACTCAGTGCAATCCCTAGTAAGATTCTAATGGTATTTTTTACAGAAGTAGGAAAAAAAACCAAACTCCTAAAATTTATATAGAACGACAAAAGACTCCAAATAGCCAAAGAAATCCTGGGAAAGAAGAACAAAGCAGGACATACCACGTTTTCTGATTTATTTTTATAGAAATATTTTTAATGTTTATTTATTTTTGAGAGAGAGACAGACAGAGCACGAGTGGGGTAGGGGCAGAGACAGACAGAATCTGAAGCAAGCCCCAGGCTCTGAGCTGTTAGCACAGAGCCTAATGCAGGGCTGGAACTCACCAGCCTCCATGAGATCATGACTTGAGCCAAAGTTGGATGCTTAATCGACTGAGCCAACCAGGCACCCCTCACATTTTCTGATTTTAAGAACTGTAAAGCTATAGTCATCAAACCAAAAGGGTACTGGCATAAAAACAGACAAATAGACCCATGGAACAAAACTGAGAGCCCAGAAAGCACCCCAAACATACCTGGTCAATTAATATTTGACAAGAGAGCCAAAAATACTCAATGGAGGAAAGAAACTTCCTTCAATAAATGGGGTTGAGATACTTGGATATTCACATGTAAAAAAAAAATGAAATTGGACCCCTCTTTACACTACTCCTAAAAATTAACTCAAAATGGATGAGTTAAATTTAAGATCTGAAACCATGAAACTCCTAGAAGGAAACATAGAAAGAAATCTCTTTGACACGGGTCTTGGTAAGGATTCCTGGTAATGATTTTTTGGTACATGAAAGACACCTAAAGCACAAGCAACAAAATGAAAAAAATAAAATAAATGAGTGGGACTACATCAAACTAAAAAGCTTCTGCAGAGCAAAACAGAATAACAAACCAAAAACATTAGCAAAGTGAAAAGACAGTCTACAGAATGGAAAAGAATATTTGCAAACCACATATCTGATAATGAATGGGTCAATGTCCAAAAAATTTTTTAAAAACCGCCTACAACTCAATAGCATAAAAACAAGCAAACAACCCAATTAAAAAACGGGCAAAGGACTTAAAAAGACACTTCAAAGAAGATATACAAAATACCAACAGATATGTGAAAAGATGTTCAACATCACTAATCATTAGGGACATGCAAATTAAAAACACAATGAGGTATCATCTCACACCTGTTAGAATGGCCATCATCTAAAGATAAGAGGTAACAAATGCTGGCAAGGATGTGGAGAAAAGGGAATCCTTGTGCACTGTCGGTGGGTTTGTAAATTGGTATAACCACTATGGGAAAGAGTAGGGAGGATCTTCAAAAAATTATAAAAAGGAAAACCATATGATCCAGCAATTCTCCTTCTGGGAATATATCCAAAGGGAATGAAAATACTAACTTGAAGAGCTCTCACCCCCATATTTGTAGCAGCATTTATAGCCAGGATGTAGAATCTAAGTGTCCACTGATGGATGAATGGATAAAGAAGATGTGTGTGTGTGTGTGTGTGTGTATAACATCATATATATGTATATAACATATCATATTATACATACACACACATGCGCGCGCGCGCACACACACACACACTGGAATATTATTCAGCCATAAACAATGAGAGAATCCTACCATTTGTGACATTGTGGGTGAACCCTGAACGCATTATGCTAAGTGAAGTAAGTCCGACAGACAAGGAGAAGTACTGTATAATCTTACTTAAATGTGGAATAAACAAACAAAAGCAATCTCGTAGAGACTAGATTTAAGGTTACCGGAGATGAAGAGTCAGGAAAGGGGGAATTAGGGAAGGTGGTCAAAGGTAAAAATTTCTAGTTAGAAGGTAAGTAAGCTCTAGGGATATCATGTACAGCACAGTCACGAGAGCTAACACTGCAGTATGATAGATGGAAAAGCTGTTAAGAGAGTAAACCCTAAGGGTTCTCATCACAAGAAAACATTTTTTTTCCTGTTTTTTCTTTTCTTTTTATTGTATGTATATGAGAAAATGGATGTTAGCTAAACCTATTGTAATCATCACAATCTATGTAAATCAAACCATCATGCTGTATGTCTTAAATTTAGACAGTGATGTATGTCAATTACTTCTCAATAAAACTCGACAAAGAATTGAATGCCACATTAACAATTTAGTAACAAATCAAGCTTTGTTCTGCAGTCTGTGAGGTCATAAAATTATTACAGTATTATACATTTAATACTATATTGTTTATCAGTGACCATTTATTACATTAAAATATAAGGAATCACTAAAAAAAAAGTTTCCCCCTTCATCTTCTGCCATACATGAGACATTAATGTATTGAGTTATCCCTGTGGAAATTGCAAAAACTATTTACATATATTCTCCAGTCTACCGAATCACAACTTGCTCAAATAAATCAGACATCGAGCCTCAGGTTTCTGTGAATTTTGGTTAGCAGAACTCTATGTTGGAAATCACATCCAATACATTTTTCACAATCCGCCCATAATTAGTTTCACTGGGAAAACTGTGAAGAACTATTTTGCTGCTTTTAAATTCATAATTTTGGTTCAAGAGCCCAGAATAAGATGTTTAGACAGAGTGAAAACTATTTTCTAACAAATCAATATTAATTTATCTGACTGTTATGGTCTCAGGAGCCAAAAAGTGTTCTTGTACTGAGCTGACAGGAAAGATTTTATCCTGACCAAATGTTATTCAAATATTTATAAGACTGGATAATTTAGTAAAGAAAATACAGATGGAAGAAGGCAGGAGTATGTTTTTTTTCCATGCTCCTTTCCCATTTACAAATGATAAGAAGTAAAAAAAAAGTTCAGAGTGATTAGTAATATCCCCCTCACTACCACCACCACCAAGAATGAGCTCCTTGAAGAGTTAGTTGACCATGTAATGTACCCCACACACGAGAGGAGATCTTGAGACATTTCAGTGTTGCCATGACGCTCATTACACCACGGGTGCCATTGGGTCAAGAAGAAAACGCTGTGCTGTGGGAGGAGTAACCCCATGACATGGGTAAGAACCAGATGATGCGGCAGGGTCTCTGACTATGTAAATTGAGACTGGGAACGAAGAGAAGAAAAATAAATGAAATGTAATGAGAATGCTTTATGTTCATTACCTTACTTGATTCTCTCAACTGCCAGGGGATAAGATTTTGGGTGTGTCTGAACTTTTCATTGGAGTAAAATATACACTCAAAAAAAAAAAAGCACAAAACATATGTGAGTCACTAAATGTATTTTCACAAACTGAACATACCCCAGCACCCTTATCAAGTAACCGAATATCAGCACATCTGAGAGCCCACTCATGCCCCCATCCTGTCTCTACCTGTGACTTCAATACATGGATAGTTTTGTTTTTTTTTAATAAACTTCCTATAAATGGGGTCACATGGAATGCAGTCTTCTGTATCTGCCTTCTTTCTGACAATATAATGTTTGTAAGGTTAATCCATATTATTTGGTTTAGTTGTTGGTGCATTTATGCTCCTAAGTGTGCAGTGTCCCACTGTGTGAAAATACCATGATTTATTTATCCATCCTATCTCTGGTAGACACTTGGGTAGCTTATAGTTTTAAGTCATCATTAATGCTGCTATTCATATTCTTGTACTTGTCTTCTGGTGAACATATACTTAAGGAGTGGAATTGCCAGGTGATCACATATTCTCATGTTCGGTTTAGGTAGATACTGTTAACAAATCTTTCCAAATGATTTAATAATTGTTATTGCTGTGGATCGAATGTGTCCCTCTCAAATTGCTATGTTGTGGCCCTAACTCCCAATGTGACTGTATTTGGAAAAAGGGCCTATAAGGAGATAATGAAGGTTAAGTGAGGTCATAAGGGTGAGGCCCTCGTGTCACACGATTGGTGTTCTTATAAGAAGAGAGACATCAGGGTTCTCCTTCTCTGCCACGTGAGGACACAGCGAGAAAGAAGCCATCTGAAAGCCACTAGGAGGGCCCTTACCATGAACCACATGAGCCAGCACCTTGATCTTGAACCTCCCAGCCTCCTGAACTATGGAAACCCAAATTTCTCTTATTTAAGTCAACCAAATCTCTGGTCTTTTGTTATGGCAGTGCAAACTGACTAATGCAATTACTGTGAGAAAGGGTTTTTTTTTTTCTTTAAATAATCTTTTAATTTCAGAATAATTTTACTTCTACAGGAAAGTTGCAAAGAGAGTTCACAGAGTTCCTGTATACGCTTCATCCCATTTTCTTTGATGTCGACATCCCACATGACCAAGGTAACCTTAAGGAATTAACACTGGTACATTACTATTAAGTAAGCAACAAATGTTATTTGGATAGCACCAGGTCATTACTATTTTCTCATTTCTGCTTTAGGATCTCATTCAGGATATCACTGGACTGCACTTCATGTGTTTTATTTGTATTTCGCTGATGAGAAAAGGAATCCAGTTGGGTCAATTAGCTTACCCACATTCACATCTGCCTGTTCATGGCTGTCGCAACCACACAGCAAAGGCACTCGGTAAATCTTGGCTAAATGTATGGATGCTCAAATACTTAAAAAAAATACTATGGCTGTGTGAAAACTTGATATTTAAGATATATGGTGTGAACATGATCCTTCTCCATCTCTATGGGCCTCTCCATCTTTACGGGGAGGCGTGTGTGATGAAAAAGATCCTCTTGGCTCTGCCAGATCACTGTGTCATCTTGGGCAAGCCACTGAACCTCTCTGGGCTTGTTATCCAGCAGCTATAAAATGGGGAAACTAATATTGTCCTCGCTCCCTAGATATGCTTGTGTAGGGAGCGCTTTGGAAACTGTAACATACTATACATACATTAGGAAATGTTGACCTTACAGCATTTATCTAACTGTAAAAAAGAAATCACAGGTGAAATGGAGAATGCTATTTACTGTAGTTCTTTCTAATTCCAGAGAAAAATGCCTATATCCATAGAGGCACTATTGACACCATGCAAGCAACAGAACCATCTGGGGGTAGAAAAGCCACAAGAAAAATCACGGCTCATTCTATTACTTCTTGGGTGATTAATGGAAATCTGGCATGTCATGCACAAATATTTTCTATCTAGATTTCACATCATGGAACTAGTAGGAATGCAGCGCAAAGTGACAAAAGTACTCAACATTGAGTCTTAATTAGGCTTGATCACAAAGCCTGACAGTCACTGCCTCAAGGACACTATTCCTTTTGTGCCTGGCAAATAACAGGTACGCCCAAGTGTTTATTAGATGAATATTTAATTTTCCAGTCTAAACGGGTTGGAAAGTTTGATCTTCGTATTTTCCTTGGAAATAAATACATTTTCATCAAAACCTATAAATCAGTTTTCGAGAAGTTTTGGTCTTCCAGAAAAGCCTGGCTAACTCACACTGCCAAATCTTTCAGAGTTTGCCTGTGTAGTGGTGACAATGTTGACAAGATTTCAAGGGGCCTGAAGAGGAAACACCAAATGAGAAGGAGTGTTCAGAAAAACAGAAACAGGGTTTTATAAATACTTCTGAGCAGATGTCATGTGCACGAAGGCAGGCCAGTTCTCTGAATTGTGAACTGATCTCAAGTTCAAAACGCACTCCCTGTGTTGGGGGGAAGCATCGTCTTTCCACTCTTAATATATCAAGTTCTTTGAAATCATCCTTTCCCAACGGTGGTGTTGTCAAAAAACAAAACAACCCCCCCCAAAAAAAAACCACAAAAAACCAAAAACCAGAAAAACAAAACAGCGGCTCACACTTACATGAACTCTCAGACGGACCTCCGGCAAGAGCACATCAGCAAGTTAGGCAAGAAAATTCCCTCGCTGGTAATAAATAAGGAGCAGAGGGAATGAAGATGGGCATTTTGGCCGGATTCCAAACGCGGAAACCTGCCTATCCACCTCCAAAATGATGCAAGATTGCAGTTTCTTTAATGTTCATCTTATGTGCTTAATTACCGATAGTGCTCGACTAATTATTTCTTGTTTTGTAGACTATTTAAACAGAGAAGGAAGGCAGCTACAGACTTTTGTATACTGAATGAGGATTTGTAACTCATTTTTGTAATCGCGTGATTCCCAGAAGGCTTCATTACAAACACGAAAGAAAACAGGATGCTAAAAGCAGGTGACAGTCTCATTTCCACAGGTACGGGTTAAAGCAGCAGAGTGAAGTAATGGAAAATAAAATAAAAAATAGCCTTTAGATGTTTCCAACCATGTAAAGTGTTTTCATGTTAATAAGAGGGAAAACTGCAAATACAGCAAAGTCACCTCCGTTTGGGGCTGGCGTCTTTTCTGACGCTTGATTTGATCCAACATCTCTGCAAGATTATGAAATAAGCCACAAAATAGACCCCGGGTTTGTAACTCACAAAAACAACTGTGTGGCAGGTTGCACGTGGCACCATGAACTTGGGTCATTCTCTCTGCTTTCACCCTTTTACTAGATCGACATTTTCATATAAATTCTTGGTCAGTTGAAACCATCGTACAGGCTTTCCAAATGTTTGGGAAAAAATAAAAGGCTGAAGCTGAATAATAATACAAAAGACCCTAGAGATTACAGACTGTTAGAAAGTGCTTGTAGGCACAACAGTGTTGCCTCTTGGAAAGCAAATGGGAAAATGGGTTTAGTGGTCACGTTATCAATCACCGATTTGTTTTTGTTTTTGTTTTTTGAGAATTGGCCCTAGGTCCAGGATGGTGTTAGATATCTGGGGATGTGGAAGAGACCCTGAAATATCATAAGACATATCTGCCCATAAGGCATCAATAGACTAATTGGAAGTTTGAAATAAGACAACTGAAAGAACAACATCGTCACTACTGCGGTTGTCATCATGACAGAGCCTCCCTCCCACCCCGATCAAGGATTTGTTGTATTTCAAATGGAGATGAAAAATCCACATATCCCCACATTGTTGTAGCAAACTGCCAGGCAAGAGCTATTGGCCCTTTTTCCGGGTGACGAAACAGAGGTCTGTGTCCTTGAAGGCTATGCAGCTTCCACTCAACCTCCTTGATTTTCCTCCCTGGGTTTTTCTGCCTGAACAAATACTTAGGGTTATAGAAGTTAGAACTTGTTGCTTTGAAGAAAGCAATTTCAGGAACATAGCTGGGTAGAAGCCAGACTTCTGGGTATTAGAGGGAAGGGGGATATAGAGGCAATTAAGGAATAACATTGATAACATTTACTGAATCCTTACATGCACCAAGCAGGGTGCTACATTCTTTACACAAAGTATCTCAAGTCTTCATGGTGACCCTATGAAATAGATGGTAATAAGAATCATGATAAC
Organism: Panthera uncia; assembly: GCF_023721935.1. NCBI lineage: Eukaryota > Metazoa > Chordata > Mammalia > Carnivora > Felidae > Panthera > Panthera uncia. Next base: position 16,904,309 of record NW_026057589.1, on the reverse strand, counting down.
AGCTAACAATGTAGCTAGTGTGCTTCAGAGAATGACCCAAGACCTTTATAGGTATCATTTCATGTGACCCTCTTCCCAAACCCTGTAACATTGTTATGATTCCTATTATCCCATTTAGCAGAGCAGTAAACTGAGATTTACAGAAGTTCATTCGCCCCAAAGTTGTGACCAATTACACAATGACAGGGCCAGGGATTAAACCCCGGGGACTTCCTGCAAGGGGTATGCTTTTCAATGCCATACCAGACTACCACTCAGGATGTACTTAACGGCAACTCAGGCAGGCTACATCGTCTGTCCAAGATCACGCAGCTAATGGGTTGTGGCTTAGGATTCCCTTCCTCATTCTGCTCTCCTGATCATTATGCCACCTCACCTCCCCAAATGAGACAGCTATTCAGGAGTTGGACAATGAGATTCAAAACCCCAGTGGATACTTCTGGAACCAGGAGAAGGTATTCTAAGATATCTAGAGAGGCGGCTTCCAGGGAGCTTGTCTCCACTGACAGACACAAATGAGAACGGGTCTTGGGGAGCCTATTAAAAAATTCTAATTTATTGGACATCTAAGAAGCAGACGAGAGGAATCTGGAATTGACCAGAATTCATTTCAAATCCCCTCTCATCCAGTTGGTGATCTTGGGGATCTTACGCAAGGCACTTAACTTCTTAGACTGTTTGGCTAGCCTGCAAAATGCGTAACAGACTACCTGTGGTGCTATGATAGAGTGAGCTGGGTATTATCTATCCAGGGGTAGTTCTGGATTCACTTATTCCACAAACATTTATTAACTGCCTTCCATGTGTTGAGCACTCCTGTAGGCCCTAGTGAGCAAAACAGATAAACATCTCATGAACGTACATTCTGGAGGGCAGGAGAATGAAGATACATGTTCACATCTGTATCTACATGATGGACTAAGAAAGATGCATCGGGGGAAAGGAGGAGGGTACAGAGATCAGGACGCAGGTTACTATTTTAAAACAAGTGGTGAGGAAAGACTTCACCGAGAAAGTGACTTTGGATCAAAGCCCTGAATGGAGAGGAATAGCCCAAGGCACTATATAAGAACATTCCAGACAGAGGAAACTGCAGAAGCAAAACCCCCAGGACAGCAGCACACCTGGTTTGAGGAATGGCTGAAGAAGGATGAGACAAAAGAAGATGGAGACAGGTCAAAGGGAGGAGGCCGGCAGGTCAGAGGGAGGAGGCAAACAGGTCTGAGCGTGAAGGCAGGCGGGGCAGACATCAAATCAAAGTCCTTGTATCTTGTTGTGAACACTTTGTCTTTTAATTGGCCTGAAATGAGATGTAATGAACAAAATCCTCGATGGATGAAGTAGGACTCTTTTCTGGCTTCCTCTCTCATTTGGGTAAATCAGAAGATGAGGGAAATGTCCAAACACAAGACCTTCTGTATTACCGATTCAAGCTCATGACTTAGTCGTAACCTGGGAGGGCTTTTAAGGAAAAGTATTTGTTTCTAGAAGAGGTATTTAAATGTCCTGGGGCTCTTCGAACCATCAGAAATGGGAACCACTTAAGTTAACAGGCAAAGTAATAAGACTATACAGAGGAAACTCACATTCTCATACTTTATGCCTTAATTTTAAGTAGCGTTTCAAGATTTCCTGTAGGAATTCAGAGTGTTATCTTATTTTATGCCCCAAACTAGAAAGAGCATTCCACTGGGTTTGCCAAGCTGTTAAGATGAAAATATCTGTTTGAGCACAGCATAATAGATGAGGTGTTTAAGGCATTTTCCTTTAGATTTTTGGTTAATCTTCTTTTAGTTAATTTTCTGAGATAAAATCCAGTTATAAATAACCTGAGGGTACCCTAACTGGGTTGTTCTGAGAATGGCAAATCTTTAATAGCCAGAACTTCTGCCTTTTAGAGATCTCTTGGGGGAAGTGGTTCTTTGAAAAGTATCCAAAGCAAAGTAAGTCGAAAGCATTAACAAATTAAAGAGTGGGAGAGAAAGAAGAAAAAAGGTGAATGAGAAAACTTCTTTGACGTTCACAAGATGGCAGGTCTTACCCTTGAAAATCCTTTTATTTTTTTTTTTTCATAAAGAGTCAGACATTCAAAATCTATCTGTTGATTACAACAGAGAATTGGTGAGATGCTGTCACAGGAGGGTAACGGGAAATGCGGCCTTTTTACAGAAGGACAGTAGGGCAGGAGCTAGATGAAACCCAAAGTGCAGGAGAAAGAAAGGGCGTGACCAAAAATAGCCATTATTTAGACTGAGGTGTGAAGGGTATAATCTTAAAAGAAGAAGTTTTAGAACGGCTTTTAAACATAGCTGAGGTGGGGGGGGTGCCTGGGTGGCTGAGTCGGTTGAGTGTCTGACTTCGGCTCAGGTCATGATCTCGCGGTCTGTGAGTTCGAGCCCCGCATCGGGCTCTGTGCTAACAGCTCAGACCCTGGAGCCTGCTTTGGATTCTGTGTCTCCCTCTCTCTCTCTGCCCCTCCTCTGCTCACACTCTGTCTCTTTCTGTGTCTCAAAAATAAATAAACATTAAAAAAATTTGGGGCGCCTGGGTGGCGCAGTCGGTTAAGCGTCTGACTTCAGCCAGGTCACGATCTCGCGGTCCGTGAGTTTGAGCCCCGCGTCAGGCTCTGGGCTGATGGCTCGGAGCCTGGAGCCTGTTTCCGATTCTGTGTCTCCCTCTCTCTCAGCTCCTCCCCCTTTCATGCTCTGTCTCTCTCTGTCCCAAAAATAAATAAAAAACGTTGAAAAAAAATTAAAAAAAAAAATTAAAGAGAGCTGGTGAAAGAAAAGACAGGGCAGAAAAGAAACAGAACCTTAAGTGTCCTAAATTATTACAGTGTAAACCAAAATTTATAAAAAGATTATAAGGTAGGATGTGCAGGGAAGTCATGTAAACTAGTTGAAAGATGGAAACTTTCTCAGCACAAAAGAGAACATGCTGGCTGCCGTCCATCTGCAGTATATATATTATCATGGAGTCTGTTTATAAAAATAAGAGAGAGGGTGGGAGGCGCAAAGTGGGCATAGCTCAAAACAACACCAATCGGTAGGACTAGATAAGAGAGTGTGAGTATTCCCAGGTACTCAACGGGCCAGAGAGTACCAGGAGAAAGAACTGGAACAAGTTTCTACAGAGCAATAAGAGGGAGGGAGAATCCTTAAAAAAAAAAACAAAAAACAAACAACTGACTGAGAGATGCCTTAGAAACCTAGAAGTCAATAACCCTGTCACCAACTGTAGGATTATCCAGGACATGCAGGGCCATCGCTGACAAGCAAACCGAAAGGGTATACAGAGTTGTAATCGAGCAGGAAATTGCCACTGTGGCTTAGGAAACCCAAGTCTCGCTTATAGGTTTGCCTGTGTCTTCCTAAGCTCCTGTGAAACGTGGCCGGGGAAATGCACTGGGATTCTGAGGATACCCACCTTGAGATAAGCAATATGAACAGTCAGGAAGATGGGCAAAGTGAATTCTCTATAACCAGGAAACAGATAGGGGGATAAAAAAAAAAAAAGAAAGAAGAAGAAGAAGAAGATTAAATAATAACCAAAACAGCCTGTCCCCTTAATGTAAAGCCTGTCAAATTGAGTTGCTAGTTTTTTTTCTGAGCCGGGCAGATATGACACTTGAAAATTAGAGAAATACTAATTTGGAATAGACACCGGAAGACTCTCCTATACTGGGAGAATAATAAATGGAGAGAATGGCTTACAAAGCAAGACTGCTGTCACTGAGACCAGAACGCTAAGGTCTTTAACAGAAACCTATTACTTGATTTACCAGGAGCAGCAGAGCCCTCAAAAAAGAAAAAAAAAAGTGGTGAACACAGCAATGAAATTAGAGCGGGCTTTTCCTCGTCTTCTGAGCTGCTTAATCTCATGCAATCTTCCACCATCCCTGAATTCAAACTCGAGAAGTGAAGGGCCAGCCCCACACCCTCTTTGGAGTCCACACTGAGTCCACTGGGCAGGAAGACGGTGCTTTTCTCCACCTCACTAGGAATTAATAACAATATCAAAAGCATGGGGTAGGGGACATTCCTTTATGAGACCAACTCTTGAAAGCCACTGGGGTGGAGATACATAGTTCAAATGCATGTTTTGTTTTTTTATGATTGGATCTATGTGCTTGAAGGGGGGTCTTGGCCTAAGTGAGGTGTCTAAGGGATCATCGACCACCTCCTTTAGGGAGGTCCAATGGAGATCACCTCTAATCTTGAGTCTTGGCCAAACACACAGGTATGCAGAAGGCTTCCCTAGGAGGGTATGCTTGGAACTGTTGAGTAGATGTTTTGTGATCCCACAACTACGTTCCTGAATCCCTACATTTAGGGAAAAAAAAAGCAAGAAGAATTCTTCTGTGTCCAGACACACTGGAGACGTTTCGATTTTTTTCCACTAACCCCTGTCAATGTCTTTCCATCACCTGCCATCTGAACCCTAAGCGGAGAGCATCGACACACCTTTTGCCATTAATAACATGGAGTCTTCCTGTAAGCCAGGAGATGCCTCAGGCCGCAGGGCAGGCATTTGCTCAGGCCCAGAGAGTTTCCATGATGTACCAGAGATGACCCAGGTGGTACACAGCAGAACCAGAACTGTAAGTCAGGGGAGCGAGACTCTAAAGCTTTAGCAAATGCTGTTCTTTCTCGCTGGTCTGCTTTACCCTGACGGCCGGTGCCCTGCTCTCTCTCCAGATCATGTCTGTTCAGGATGCCTCATCCGAGCCCCCTTTCCTGACCGGCAGGTGTCCTTCCTCATGCCATGGTGGAGCCTCTTTACCCCTTGAACACTTCAAATGCTTACCGCTATGGGTAGTGTTCTACATTTGCGAGTTGCAGAATGCAAGTTCGAGAGAGACTGGGATCTTCTCAGTGATTGTCCCATCAGATATATTTCCAGTGCCTAAGCGCATGGCCTGGCAAAGGCAGGGAGCCCTCCCGACATCCTAAGTGAATGGCTATCTACCAAAGGCTCAGTTCGGAATGGACTGAGCCACGTAGTTTCTTACTACTTCTGCTAGATAGTAAATATTTGTACCACTATTAAAAAAAAAAATCAATGTGAGGAGACAGTAAATTTGAAGGGGGATAACCAGACCTCTGATAATGAGTACTAGTCCCTCCTTGGTTCCAAGTAGGAGCAGCAGGTAACTAATGGTATTCAAATCTCTTTACCTGCGATAGCTTAGGAAATATATTTTTTAATGGAAGTATAATATACACGCAGAAACGTACACATATAATAAGTGCATACCTCCAATTCTTCACCAACTGAATATATCCATGTAGCTAAGACTCACTTCAAGAGACAGAAGAGGATGAGCACTTGGCCGGGGATTTGAGCATGCGGTAGATGTCCTTTAATAACGACCAACGAGGAGCTCGGGCAGAGACTGGGGACAGCATGTCCGTAGCCTCCAGCATTGGCTCTAGGCAAATGAGATGTGAGGAAGAGAATGGGAAAGAGAAAGTGGGAACTTACTGAATTCCTACCCTGTGCTCCATGGCATTTTCATTAATACTCATTTTAACACAGGGGCACCTGCGTGGCTCAGTCAGTTAAGCATCCGACTCTTGATTTCGGCTCAGGTCAAGATCTCTCAGGGCTTGAGTTTGACCCCCATATCAGTCTCTGCACTGACATTGCAAGGCCTGCTTGGGATTCTCTGTCTCTCTCTCTCTGTCCCTTCCTAGCGTGCACTCTCTCTCTCTCAAAATAAATAAACTTCAATTTAAAGAGAAAACACTCCTTGTAACACACACACACACACACACACACACACACACACACACAGAAGGAAACTGAGGCTCAGAGAAGTGAATGCATTTGCCCGAGGCCACAGAGGCCACGTCTGACACCCTGTCTCCTTATTCCTTCTCTAGCTTGCTGTCTCACCTTTAAACCAAGCCTCTCCTTTAAGCCCCTTCTTGAAACAAGGAGGCCATTTTCATAATGACAATATGAATAATAGTTTTAATAACACAATGGTTGAGTGCTTGCTCTCAATGCAGGAGGCATTTTCCCTACACTATTTCATTATCCCCAGTTTACGTGTGAGGAAACTGAGACTTGGAGAAATGAAGCAGTTAAGCAATTTTGCTCAACTCTTACGGTGAATAGCGGTGGCGCTGGGCTTCCGGCTGCCTCTGGAAAGCACTTGCCATGATGAATAACAGAGCTCCTTGCCCTTTTTTCCTTTCTAATTCCTCATCAGATAAGGTAGGCAATTGCACATCTTAGCACACACTTCAAAGGTTGGTGGGAAGGCTTGATAGACATCTGTGCCCTGGCCACAGACGGCTCCCTTCTTGCCGGTTGGTCTTTAACGAGTGGCATTCTGGGAAAAGGCAGGGTCTACAGAGGGCAGGACTGGAAGGAGGTAGGTCAAGGGGACTGAAAGGACTGACCTGGGCAGACTGTAATAGCCATTTCTCTGGAGTCTGCCTTCTGAGCCATTTCCTGGTAAGCCTCAATTTGCGTTTAAGTGGGACTGTGGCCACAGCTCGAGTCACCCCAGGATAAACCGGCCCCTTCGAGGCGGGTGTTACCGGCAGATTACAAGACTCCCCTTGGACCACCCTGGTGCAGAAGAGCCAGGCTCTGCTGTGGACACAGCCCTGAGCTGAACCAAAGCCTACAGCAACCGTTCATTTGTCCCCCTGGTGCTTTGTGAACATCACCAGGCTTTCATCCAGGTGCCCAGGCTCCAGTTCATCTGCCCCCTCCTCCTGCCGTGGTGACAAGGGCATTCAGGAAGTTCAGCAGTGCAAACAGGTTGCAAGAACAAGGACAAAGACACTGAGGAAGAGATCCCCTCCTCTTCCGGTCTCGTGACAGCAGTTGGGTTATTATTCCTGGCTGCCTCATTTAAAAAAAAAAAAAAAAAAAGCCCCAGGAATGTTGGAAATGATTACATTCATTGTAGAAATGCCATTTGTTCATTCATTCGATATTTGATAAATATTTACCCAGTTGCTTCTACATGCAGTTGGGGGTAATGTTTTTAATTGTTTTACTTGAAATTAATTTTCCTGAAGAATTAACCATACTGGAAGTCTATGAGACCCTCACAGGTGGGATGCTTGAGACTTTTTTTTTTAATAATTTTTTTAAGTTTATTTATTTTGAAAGACACAGAGACAGTGCCAGTGGGAAGGAAAGGGAGAGAGGGAGAGAAGGGGAGAGAAGGGGAGAGAAGGGAAGGGAAGGGGAGAGAAGGGAAGGGAAGGGAAGGGAAGGGAAGGGAAGGGAAGGGAAGGGAAGGGAAGAGAAGAGAAGAGAAGAGAAGAGAAGAGAAGAGAAGAGAAGAGA
>NW_026057589.1:16758982-16896985 GCF_023721935.1 Panthera uncia | reverse complement strand
GAAGAGAAGAGAAGAGAAGAGAAGAGAAGAGAAGAGAAGAGAAGAGAAGAGAAGAGAAGAGATTCTGTGTTGTCAGGGCAGAGCCCGATGTGGGGCTCAAACTCATGAATTCCAAGATCATGACCCGAGCCGAAACCAAGTGTCGGGCGTTTAACCGACTGAGCCACCCAGGCACCCCGATACTTGAAACTTTTGAGGTTATATTTAGGCAGAGTTGGGCAGACAGTTTCAGATTTAAAAGCACTGGTGGGACAAAGACAGATGAAGAGGAAACACTGCATATTTAAAAGATTGGATTTTTGTTTGAAGTTTATAGAGACAATCTGCTACAGAAATAGGAATACTGAATAATAGGTCAGATATATCATGTCTGTTCTGGCCATCATCATGATGGTGAGTCATATTCAAGCCTGGACCTCAGTATTCCCATCTGTAAAATGGAAAGGTCAAAGGAAATGTCCTTTAACGGGCCCCTATGACTCCCCTATGAAAAGCTTACGATTCTGAATTTATAGACAGCTTTCTTTATATGTGAAGCTACATGTCTTCATGTATAGAAATATTTATACCTTTAATTAAAAAAACATTTTCAATAACAAAGTGGTTGTTATACACATAGAACATGAGCATCGCATGAGACACAAGGTTTTGAAATACTGAAAAAATTATTTGTATTTCAAAATTAGTAAAATGTATCAAAACCACAAATATTATGGGTCAAAAAGTTAATGCTCTTTTTAATGGTATTTTAAATAAAATTACTTAAAAATACAGATGTTTAAAACTTTTTCTTTGAAAGCATATGATTTGAGAGTGAAACGCATATGATGCATTTCAATACGTTTAACTGAAGAGAAATGGGGTCATTGTCATGAAACAAAATAGAAATCAGAGTCCTGGCTGCATAAGGAGACAATCTTGAGGAAGCCTATCACCTGGCTTCCAGAAAGCCTCTGGAGAGGTATAGGGACCCCCCCCCCCCTTTTCTGCTTGATGTTGAAGCCATGCCCTGTCAATGCATGGAGACCTGGTCTCACATATGGACAGGTGACAGACACTCTGATCAATGATTTGTAGGTGACATAGTAAATCCCCTAGAGGACTGGAAGACAGATCAGTCCAGGACCCTTCGATCTGTGTCACTGAGTTTTCACAACCTTAAGCCCACAGAAACACAGACTTCTAGGATGACAATGCCAATGCCAAATGCCACCTTCTCCCGAAGTGGTAGCCCCTGAATTATTTGGAACAGAGACCCCATAAGTTGGAAGACAAACAAACAAACCAACCATGTGCATGCACACTGACTCTAATGTAAAATGGTTGAGTCTCTCCTCCACCGGCATTTGGGTCTGCTAAGAGGCTATGTGGGGGCCATTCCTATTGCTATTCAGAGAACAAAAATCTACAACTGTGCAGCACATATTCATCTAAACCAGGGTGGAAGATGTATTGAAAAGAGGCCACCACTCCTCAGAGCCCCCACAATACAGCAGAATCTGTAATCTATCATCACATCCCTTCCCAAAGAGTGCGTGTGCCGCTCCAAAGTCCCTTTCAACACACGACTTCCGCTGGCCATTTAAATGGACCTGACTTGAGGCATGAATCCTATTTTGCACCCTAAATTGTTACTGGGTGAGGTGGGAGGGAGTGGTGTGCACGCTTCCCGGGTATAGACTTATGTTGCTGACTGTAGTCGGGACACTTGCAAGATCAGGACGTGATCTGTGAAAAACCACTGTGAGGGTGGGGACATCACAGCTCGGATGTTTGGGTGTGTGGACACATCTGGGAGCTACTGAAGACGGTCAAAACCAACCCCTGCCCTTTCCTGGAGATCCTTCCAACCCTTGAGTGCCTTCATCCCAAACAGGGTGCCAGGTGGGAGCTTCATGGTGACTTCGAGCTTCCTCCAGACCCAGAAGGCTCCAGAGCCCACAGGGCCTTACCAAGACAGCTGATGGTTGACTAAAGTCTCTATAGAGTTTTAACTATCTATACTAACAGATAATTGTAGTCTCAACTTATACAAATGTTTTACAGTGACTCTGAGTGATAGGACGATGGCTCATTTTTATTTTTCATCCTTTATGAACTTGGTTTTGTCTTCCTGACTTTTCACAAATCACTTGTACGTAAGTGTGCACACGTGCGTGCAAGTGTGTTTTATTACCAGAAAAAGAAAAAAGAAGCGCACGTGTCTTGGAGATCCACAGACGCACTACAAACGAAAGAGAGCACCAGGTTACACACACAGAGTGGCCATAGCCCCTTCCTTCCTGCCCCGACAGGCTCTCCTAAGGGTCACCATTGACCATTAGGACATGGTCATTTGGGGTCATTTACTTCTCTTCAATCGCAGAGACGATCCTGCTGAACTGGACAAAGTAGCAGGATTTGGCGTGTTAAATACATTTAGTGCAAATCTTCCTACATTCCTTTAGCTGTTGGCTCACATAGTTGGCTCAATGGTCCTGGGGTTCATTTTTTTTTCTAAAGGACTTTACTGAAGGATCATCTTCACACCATACAACTTAACCATTGCACGTGGTTTGATGATTTTTAGTAAATTTATACAGTTGTGCAATCACCACCACAGTCTAATCTTAGAATATTTTCAACCCCAAAAGTTGAATTTCAAGATCAAAGGCCCATTTTCAGTCAGTCCTCCCACTCATTCCCAGCGCTGCTTTTTGTCTCTGTAGTTTGACCTTTTCTAGAAATTTTGTCTAAATGTGATCATACAATATGTGGTCTTTGTGACTCGCTTCTTTCACTACGCATAAGGATTTTGAGGTTCACCCATGTTATCGAATGTATCAGTAATTAGCTCCTTTTTATTGCTGAGTAATACTCCATTACGTGGCTTTTCCACAACTGTTCATCCATCCACCACTTGATGGACATTTGGATTATTTCCAGTGTTTGGCTAACTGAATAAAGCTGCTATGAACATTTACAAGCAAGCCTTTGTGTGGACATAGGTTTCCATTTGTCTCAGGTGAATTACTAGGAGTGGAATTGCCAAGTCACAGGACAGGTACACATATAACTTCTTAAGAAACTGGCAAACAGTCTTCCAATGTGGTTGTACCATTTTCCGTTCCCACCAGCAGTGGCTGAGACGTCCAGTTCCTTCACACACGTGCAATTCTTAGTCTGGTCATTCTGGCTACTTAGAGCCATCCCAGCGGGCAAGTCGTGGTCTGGACTTCATTTGACAATGGCAACAAAAAGATTAGAAAGGATTCGAGATTAGCAGTTTGAAAAACTTGGTTCTACAACTTTTAGTCCACAGTCTCTCAGCTCTAAAACTTTAAGTAACTCACTTCACTCTTCTGAGTCTCAGTTTCCCTATCTGAAAATTGGAAACTATAGTAACTACAGATTATAAAGAGTCACTGAAGTTTTTTTTTTTTTTTATGTTTATTTATTTTGAGAGCAAGACAGAGTGCAAGTGGGAGAGGAGCATAGAGAGAGGGAGACACAGAATTCGAAGCAGGCTCCAGACTCTGAGCTGTCAGCACAGAGCCTGACACGGGGCTCGAATCCATGAACCACAAGATCAAGACTTGAGCTGAAGTGGGACACTTAACCCACTGAGCCACCCAGGTGCCCCTATGAAAAGTCACTAAGTGAAATAATATATGTAAAGTATGGTACCAAACCTCAAACTCATTTTTAGAACAAAGAGTATATCACTGAATATGAAAATATTTGGGAAAGCATTCTTTTTTTTTTTTTTAACCAAGCAAAGATTTCCACTCCATTTTCCTTGGCACAAAATTTTTCTTTTATCCCCTCCCTTTGCAGTTTTGCTTGAATCTCTTCATGTTTCTTGTCACTGACCCTGCTTATCAGTAACCATTCTGAATGAGCCAACTACATAGTGTAACGAGCCCTTCTTCAGTTGTGAACATCGACTCAAGCCTTCTTCCTTGCTGAGCCAAGAGTCAAGAAGACTACATCCAGCTTGAGGAGGAACCTTTATGACACAACACAAATTTGAAACATTTTGGCCGCAACATTTATGCAGCTCATGGCCAGGGCACAGATTTGAATCTTTAGACCAAACAAAGAGTTTGCTACATCCCTGAGTGTGGTCATCTACTGACACTGCTATCTGAAGAAAAACATGAGCCGCCATGATTTGGATATGGCCCTACATTGAGGTACGTCACATACTGTTCCTGCTTCCCTGGACGGCTCATGGCTGGGAACAGCGTATCGCTGGTTTATTGCCAATGCCCTTGGTCTACATGCTCTCTCATTTTCTCAGGAAAATCATGCTAAGTTGCAAGGCAGGGCAACAAAAACACCACCAGGAGCTGACCACCTCACAAGGGATGCACGGGTAGCTTGGTGGCCCTGAACACTTAAGTGATTTTGTTCGCCTTCCAATTTCCTGTGGTACATTAACTTTTATGGATAGCTCGTAGCTTCAGCAACTGGTCTTGATTTTACTAACCTGAAGGACAGAGGAACAAGAGGCACCCACGCAGCTGACGTGCAAGGAAAAAATAGCATGGAACGTCTTGATCAGTCTCAATGTTTTCCTTTTTCTTTCCCCTTGCTACAGCTTTCCTTTAATGAGAGAGTCACAATTATCTCAGGTTAATCGTGTATCAGGCCCCACACAGGGAGGGAGGCTGAAATGACCATTTGCGAATCTGACAATGGCTCTCTCCGGCAGACTCTTGGAGGCACAGCAGAGCATTTGTGAGACTGCAGACTCTGACTTATGTCATAGCTATAAAGACTAACAGAACGATGCTTGGGTGTTTTCATAGCACAGGTATTAAACAGAAGTCAAACCAGGAGACAGATGGAAAAATCTATGTAATGGAAGACAGAGAGACCAATTTTATCATTGCTTTGAAGAGCCTAATACTTCCAATGAGAATCTGCTTCTTGGAGCAACCTGTTATGTTTTTGACCCATGGAGGCTTCAAATGGAATAACTGTGTTGTCCTTTCTCCATGGAACGTTATCAGTTTCAGCTTAAAAAAAAATTAGTGAAAACAAAACAATAATAAACAGGATTTGTTGAGCACCTTTTATCGGCCAGGCACAGCTCTTTGTGCTTTACGGATCTCGCCTTAATTCATGTTACAGCAATCTTAGGAAACATATATTCATGTTGCCATTTCTGAGCCAAGAAAATTGAGGCTCAGAACGCATCTGTGAGTTGTCGAAATCTTCAGGCAGAAAGAAGAAGAGTCAAGATGTGAATCCAAGTCAAGGGATACAAGTAACTGCCTCATCCTATAACTTTTAAACACACCTCCCTCTGTACCCGCACACAATCCGCACCACTTAAAGATGTATGGTGTTTATTTTGACATATGAAGACACTAGTTTTACAAAATGGACTCTGAGAGAAACACCAAGACAACTCTGTTTTTATTCAACCTAGATTCACTGATCATCTACTACGTGTCAGACTCTGTGCTAATGAACTCATCTTACTCAGGGAAGCTCAGAGCTATGCCTATGGGGTCTCAGAAACCACAGTCACCCGAATCTGTGCCCTGCAGGCTGTGTCCAGTCTTGTTTTAAAAATCACATGCTCTAGATCATAATCCTCATTCAGACACCGCGAAGTTCAAAGGTCTAGACAGATGACATGACAGTGACCCCGTGCTGCCACACAAATGGGGAGGCCCAGGAACAGGTGTTACAGCAAAGACAACACAGAGTGGTGCTGGGTCTGTTCTTTCCAAGTCAAGATTAATAAGTATTTTTCCTGTTGTTGTTTTTTTTTTAATTTTTTTTTTTGCATTTATTTATTTTTGAGAGAGAGAGAGAGAGAGAGAGACAGAGCAGGGGAGGGGCAGAGAGAGAGGGAGACACAGATTCCGAGGCAGGCTCCAGGCTCTGAGCTGTCAGCACAGAGCCTGACGTGGGCTGGAACCCACGAACCGTGAGATCATGACCTGAGCCGAAGTCGGGCGCTTAACCGACTGAGCCCCCAGGCGCCCGGTTCCTGTTATTTTTATCCTGAGGTCCTGAGGAGTGTGAAAACTTCTATCTTTAAAAAAAAAAGATTTTTTTTTTTGTCACGTGAAAAGGCTCCATTTATAATCTTCAAATACCCTACGTCAAAAATTAATAACAGGGTTGCTTGATAAGTTAAACATAGGGTTTTCATAGGACCCAGCAATTCTACTCCTAGACATATCTCCAAAAGAACCGAAAATAGGTGTTCAAGCAAAACTTGAATGTTCGAGCACACAAATGTTCAGGGCACCTGTATTCACAGCCGTCAAAGGGTAAAAACACAGATGCCCATCAACAGATGAATGAATAAACAAGTGATTGTGTGGCCGTACGACGGAATATTATTCAGGCTCATAAGAAACGAAGGGACTGACAGATGCAGAAGTGTTGAAAACACCACGCCGAGTGAAAGCAGCACATGTTGTATAACACTTAGAGGATGTGGACGTATCGTTCGACGGGCCACCATTCAACCCACTGGAACCACCTGCTAAATCTGTGATCACTTACTTATGGAGCAAAAGGAAACTCATACAGCGACCACTTGTTCAGTTATTCGTTTGTTGGTTCAGGAGACATTTACTGAGTGCCTGCTGTGTGCAAGGCACTGTGCCAGGCTCCAGGGACACTGAGTAAACAGAAGGGATGTAACTGCTCCCTGAAGAGAGCTTGTTTGTCGTCAGGAGATTCACTCTTAGGCCTTCCTCACAAAAGGGAACCACCAAGTTGGAAGCTCCCTAGGACTAATGACGGCTTCAGGCAGTGATACTAAATCTCCAGAGGCCAATGGGCCCTTAGAGAATCTGATGAGAGACAAGGATCCTTTCTCAGAAAAGTATAAACGGAATATAATGTTGCACAATATTTCAGAGGACTCTAAGACATCTCGGGGCCCCTCTTCAAGGTCTGTCATTAAGAACACTTGGGTTAGAGGGGCGCCTGGGTGGCTCAGCTGATCAGGGGTCCGACTTCAGCTCAGGTCATGATCTTGCGGTCTGTGAGTTCAAGCCCGGCGTCGGGCTCTGTGCTGGCAGCTCGGAACCTGGAGCCTGCTTGGGATTCTGTGTCTCCCTCTCTCTCTCTCTGCCCCTTCCCTGCTCATGTTTTGTCTCTCTCTCTGTCAAAAAAAAATAAACATTAAAAAAAAAAAAGAACACTTGGCTTAGAGGCCCTTGAGATGCCTCTTCGATGAAGAAACCTATCAAGGGGAATAGGTACTTGGGGGCACCTACCCATTATTTCCATGGTAAATCTTACTGCACATTACCCATGTGATGGTGGTTAATTTTATGTATTAACTCAACGGGAGCACAGGGTGCCTGGATATTTGGTTAAATATTATTTCTGGGTACGTCTGTGAGGGTGTTTCTGGTTGACATTAATATTTGAATAAAGCAGATTACCCTGCCCAATGTGAGAGTGCCACATCCAATCTGTTGAAGGCTCCAAGAGAACAAAAGGCAGAGGAAGGAGAAGACTGTTCTCTCTGCCTCATTGTCTTTGAACGAGGATATGTATCTTCTCCTGCCTTCAGACTTAGACTTGGCCAGAACTTACAACATTGGCTTTCCTGCTTTTCAAGCCTTCAGACTTGGACTGAGACCATACCATTAGCTCTCTTGGGTATGGACTTCTTGGCCTCCATAATTGTGTGACCTCAGAATCCTCTACAGTAATTCTCTCTATCGTATATATGTGTGTGTCTGTGCGTGTACCCACAGCCTCTACTGGTTCTATTTCTCTGGGGAACCCTGACTAATACCCCAACCAATACCAACAACAGCCAAATTGTTCTCAAAACATTATTACCAGAAAGCGATTCTAGCCACGAGCTAGGTATTACAACCTTGACCAGAAAACATGGGAATATGGAAACGCCTGTGCACTTTATTTCTCTTCTTCTTTACTTATTTCAACAGTTTCCAGATTTGTTAAGGAGAGCAAACATTCAAACAACTCTTGAAAACTCAAAAAGAGATGAATTACAGAAAAAAAAAAAAAAACAAAACCCTGGGGGGACTCAAACAACAGTTGAAAAAAAAAAGTGTGATTTATAATATTTAGGGAACAACTGGAAACATGATCCTTTAATGGATACATAATCATATTAAAAACTTTGTGTTATTTCTTTGGGCATGGTAATGATATTGTATCTATGGATGTGTGTGTCTGTCTATCTTGGAGAGCTCTGACTTTATAGTGACTCATAATAAAATATCTATGGATAAAAAGATGTAATGCCTTCGATTTGCTTCTGTGAAATACTGGATGTGGGGGAAGTGGATGTGGGAGGGGTAAAACAAGATTGGCCACGTGGGGTAGATATCGAAGCTGGGTGATGGGGTGCTGGGAGCTAACTGTGCTCTGTCACCTTCTGTAAATGCTTTTTACCTCTTCAGAAATAAATAAGCAAATAAATGGCAGGAGTAAAAAGTAATTCTTAACACAATACAAGTAAGTTAATAGAGGTAGGTAGGTAGGTAGGTAGATAAAGCCTGGCAGAAAAATCTTCCCTCAACACTCCATGGTGGGTCACCATAACTGCCTCATTTTAGCTGGTTCCCAGACATTTCTGATAAACAGATGTCCACATATTTGACAGTGGCAGAGAACTAAAGAATACATATTGGGCACCACTGACAGGAAGAACATTTCTTTTTAGCCTGTGTTATTATCTGAAATTATATTAAATATTGATGTTTTGTTTATTGCCTTTCTTCCCCAAGATAACATAAGCTCTACAAGGTGAGGGATTTTTTTTTTTTTCTTTTTTGCTGAATCTTCACCTTCTAGAGCAATGCCCGGCACATGATAGGTGTTCGGTTTTGGGGTTTTATGTTTTATGTTTTTTACCTTTTTGAATGGCAGACTATTCGAGTAAATGAATGAATCGAAGTCTAGCCAATTCATTCTGACCTTACTCACTGCCCAGTGCACAAGAAGTCTTACATGAAGCATGGAAATAGTGGGTTGGAGGTGCCCAGCACAGAAATTATATAAACAAAGGGTACAAAGTGTGGGAGTCCTTCAAATACTTTCACAAAACTAGACTGCCATTCATTCATGCCATTCAATGAATGAGTGAAAAAAAATACTGGGCACATACTTTGGCGGCATGGACACACAGCATATACAAAGTATCGCACATATAATAGCAGAGTAGAGACAAGCATGTGGTGAAAATCTCTACATCGACGAAGGCTGTGTTTTAGGACATGAGGAAGGAGTAAGGGCAGGGACTACTGAAGAGGCCACAGTCCCAGACAAGGATTTACGTATTTGGGAATAATGCTAACATATGGCTAGAAATTCATTACTATTTCTTTTTTGAGAATTAACTGAAAAGTGTACTCATGGAAATGTGATTTACCGAAGCCATTAGCGCGGTCTGCTACTGTGGTCAGGATATGTCCTCAAATTCGTTAGGTGCATTATGATTTCTCATTCAAACGAGAGAAAAATGTGTTTATTCGGAGACCGCCAATTTATAAGCAACCAAAGGAGATAGAGATACTGTCTTTAAAAAGCAAAAAGGAAATTTTCAATGTGACATCACATTAAACTGTTCCCATACTGGTTTCCTTCCTTTGGAAATAACTCTCAGTGTCTATCCTTTGAAAAGAACTATCAGTAACTATCGACTTCTAATTTGCCAGCTGTTATATCCTCTGGACACTTTTCTGAGAATGAAATCACTCGCCCTTCCTCCAACCCAATGGAGTCACAGAGGATCATGAGTTTTAGTGACTGACACATAAAATGCTGAACGCTAAGGTAACTTCTCTAAAACCAAATCTATAATGACAGAAAGGATTTGAAGTTTTACCAACAGCAACTGGCCGTCTGGAATGGGTCCTAATGATAAAAACTGAGCTTTAACACATTCCAGTTTTAATTAATTTTTAATACAGAAAAAAAAAAAAAAAAAGCTTTCCTTTCCACCACAAGACCCACTTCTTCCTGGTGAGATTCCCAAAGGGATGCTTGCTCTTTTCTGGAAGGCATCGCTCTTCTAATTAATTAGAAATTGCGGGGGGCAAGGGAGGGGGCAGGCTTGGAAACCAGCAGGGGGTGAGAGAATCAAATTCATTCCTGCCTTCTCCACTTCCCTTTTCCCCAACCCCAGCCCCAGCTTTCTCTTTGGAGACAAACCCTTGAAATCAACTGAATGGATTCCAGGCCACTTCATCCGGCTTCTCTGCAAGGCTGGCCTGGTTTCAGTGCCTCAGACTGAGACACGTTGTGGGGTCCTGTCTCCCAGGGCCACCTCATCAGTCATATCTGTGTAATTCAGACCTTTTGCCCTTTTTTCTACTTTCAAAAATAGAACAGATGGATGGGGGGGGGGCGGCGGCAGAGAAATTCAAACATGACAGAATTACATAAAGGAAAAGACAAAGGAAAAAATAAAAGTTCCCTCCTGCACAAAACCTTCTCATTTCTTATGCTTTCTGTCAAGGAGTTATCACTATTAACTGTTAATACCTATCATTACAATCCCCAATCACATGATAAGCATATGAAAATCCACAGGAAAATAAACATTCAGGTACATGTATAGCTTTCTTAAAAGGAAGGAAGGAAGGAAGGAAGGAAGGAAGGAAGGAAGGAAGAAAACATTCTAATAACGTGTATATTGCTCTGCAGCTTGCTTTTCCTCATTCAGCATTGTATCTCAGGCAGCCATTTTGTGTGTGTGTGAGTGTGTGCATATGTATAGTGCATAATATGTATGTAATATGTATGTTTAGATCTATCTCTCTAATATCCAACTCTCTCTCTCTCTTTTTGTATACAGTATTTAAAACTTTGGAAAAACCGTAACTCAGTTAAACATTACCCTATTAATAGGGATTCAGAATTCACAGGTTAAATAAATAAATAAATGTGTGTATGTATGTGTATATATACACATATAAATATATTTATATACACATAGTTTATATGTAAAATATGTAAATACATTGAAATATATATATATATATACACACACACACACACACACACATATATGTATATATAAAATGCTAAAAATATCATTCATTCTTCTAATTGGGAGACCTTGCACATTTATTGAAGGATCTGGATTTTTCTGATTCAAAACTGCTTGATCAAAAGGCTTAATTTGTGCTGAAATTGCCCACTTGCTCTCCAAAAAGGACCAAAACCAATTTACGCTCTTTTTAATACTGTGTTCTTTCCCTGTGTTAAAGAAAACTTTTTACAAAGTCTAGTTATGCGCATGAGTCAAAGTTTTGTTGTAATTTTGCTACAAGGGGAAAGGACTCTGGCAAATCAATTCAGAGATTCACTCTTGGTAGAGACATTTTATAGAAAATAGAGCGATAAGATAGTCAATGTTAAGCTAGATACAAAAAGAAAAGAACACTTGGTTTGAGGTCGCTAGACTCTTGACTGACAGTCAGCTGGCTAGATGGGTGGCTGATTTTTCAGAACAAGTCTTAATCCCATTAAAGTTTATCAGAAAATTGCTTAAGCAATTTATCAGGAATGAGGCTGTGAATTACATCATGCAAAAAGGTTCTATTCCAGACCAGAATCGGGACCATTTTTCTTTTTTAAACCCCTTTATACTCCACACACTCACCAACATTGGCAGTTATCTGCCTTAATACCTGTCCATGTCGTGGTGCAAAATGATATCTCGTTGTTTAATTTCCACTTCCGTGAATTAAAAATAAGGGTGATTCTTTTTTCATGTTTGTCAGTTTTCTTCAGTGAATTTCCTGTTCATTGTCTTTGCCCATTTTTCTATTGGGAGCTTCACATTTTTCTTCTTGATTTGCAAAATCTCTTTGTATATTTGAGGTAAATTACTTAAGTGTGTGTGTACATAAATATGGATGTGCATGTACATTTCTTCTCCTTTTCTATCTCTAAGACACTAAATTTGAAATTAAAAAATCACTGAATTATATGCCAACTTCTCACAGCACCTGGAGGAGAGTTATTCCATTTCTGCTTCAATATAAAGTCACTAATATCCTGCTGCGAAACCTTCAGTGCCTGTGGGCTATAAACAAAGTTTAGGCCTGTCTCAGGGCTTTTGCCCTGTGGTCCATGCCTAAGTCATTAACATGATCCTTGACAGGTCTGTTCTGGCCCTCCGAGCCCCAAGAACAGCATTTCTTGTGGCCCAGACAGACTGTGCTTTATCCGTGCACCTTACCCATGTTGATCCCTCTATGAGAACATCTTCCTTGGATACTCTCTGTCCTTAATCAACTCCTATTTGTCTCCCCTCTTCTGGAAGAAACATTCCCTCACTACCAGCCTTGCCTCACTGGAGATAATTAGTCACTCCCTCTTGTACCTTGCATATGCACCTATTTTTCCATACAAAGTTGTGTGTGTGTGTGTGTGTGTGTGTGTGTGTGTGTGTTTTAATTTATTTGTTCCCAAGTCTGCCTTCTGTAAAAGATGTTGACCTACTTCGGGGTGAGGATAGAGCCCTACATTTTTTATACCACCCGAGCCTAATACAGGGTCTGACTGAACCAGGATAGAAACCCAGTAAATAATTGTCGGATGGATAGAGAAAGCCCTTCTGATACACATGGTGCGACGGAAGGAGATGTAGAAGGGCAGAGAGGTAGGGCTCACCTTTCTTCTGCCAATAAAAACACTCTTCAACTAAGAAACGGTGAACTCTCTACAGACTTGACTCCGGGAGAGCACAGCACAGTTTTGCTGGCTCAGTCTCTATAATCTGTGCAGCAAGTGTTAACACAAACATCACTGAAGTGCTGGGGGAAATTTTATTGTCTGCCAGATTTACAAATTGGGATCGATCTTCATTCACCCAGTTTCGCCAAAGTTTCTGCGAAGTGAACATAGCAAAAGACAGGTGCCTTTCAGATCACCTGTGATTAAACTCCCTGCGTTTGTCTTCAAACAAAAGTGTTTTTTTTTTCCCTGCCCGCAACATATAATTTTAGTCAGCTAACACTAAATTAGACACCCACTCAGATTTATTATGATAAGAACATTCAGTAAGCTAATTTCAAGATGATGACTCCTATAAATTCTTATAATTTATTATTTAGTACTTTGGTTTTTAATCATTAAGTACGTGAAGACTTTGTAGGTCAAACCTGTATTAATGAAGACAGTAATCTATTTTTCAAACTCTGCTCCTCGCCCACCTTTCAAATTGTAAATTAACAGAAATAGATTTAAACACACTTGTAAGAACAAAGGCAATAATTGGGGGGTGGGGGGCCATCACCCCCAGTTGCCTAATCTTTCCAGGTAGATTGTCAATCACAGTGCTAACTTATTTAAGAAACATCATACTAAAGCTTAAAATGAAATAATGGAGTCAAAATTTGAGAAGCCCTCAGCTCACTAAGAAAATAAAACCCATAACCCACATTTAAAGTTTCATTAAAAAAAACAAAGCTGTTCAAATATTAGCCAGTACCATTTCATTAGGTGTTAATCTTTACCCAATGTAGCAGTTTTTATTGCTTTTTTTGTGAAGTGTTACAATTTTAGAGATACATAGACAAGAAGTAAAATATTAACTAAATAAATATTTTAGAAAGCTACTGATGTTATCTAAATGAGAGTCGTCTTTATCTCCCGAATTCATTGCCAAATTAGAACCTATTTCACAGTTTCAAACATTCAATGCTAAAAGACTTCAGGATTGTATTTTGCTGAACGCAGGTATGCTTTTTGATCGACTGCATGCAAATAATAAAGTCACCTGCATGGTAATGCCTTTTCATTTTCCCTAAAATAAAATTAATCTTTATTTTGATACAGTACACCCTCATCATAAATAAATTAAAGAACAGAGGGGAAGGAAAAACAATATTCGCTATTA
Organism: Panthera uncia; assembly: GCF_023721935.1. Classification (NCBI taxonomy): domain Eukaryota; kingdom Metazoa; phylum Chordata; class Mammalia; order Carnivora; family Felidae; genus Panthera; species Panthera uncia. The sequence goes on along the minus strand of NW_026057589.1, from coordinate 16,883,130 downwards.
TAATTTTTAATATTTTAAAAATTATTTATTATTATTTTATTTTAGAGAGAGAGTGAGTGAGCAGGGGAAAGGGACAAAGGGAAGAGAGAGAGTCCCAAGCAGGCTCCTCACATAGTACAGAGCCTGACATGGGGCCCAATCTCATAACCCTGGGATCATGACCTGAGCTAAAACTAAGAGTCCAGTGTTCAACCCACTGAACCACCCAGGTGCCCCCACTATAGTAATTTTAACTGAAAAAAAAAATCAGGATACAAAATGAAATAAGCACCCAGCAAAGTCACTACAATGTAAAAATAATCACGTATAAGCTGAGAAAAATCTAGAAGGAAATACAGCAAAGCGTAAGTAGTGGTAATTTTTAGGTGGTGGTACAAGAGACAATTTTATTTTTTCATTTCCTCTGTTCATTTATTAATCTAATATTCGGAAAAGTCCTTCAGAAATCAAAAGGCATATGTTTACATCCGTAATATTGAAAGCATTTTAAATTACATCAGTGTCTGAATCTTCGTATGATAGACAGTCAGTGTCCGTTTCAGCTGAAGACTTATTGCTGAGGGCTTTGCTATTGAATTATTACACCAAAGACTGCTCATGGCATCTCTCGGTTCAGTAAAAACCTCCCTGGGATCCACATATATGCTTACAAGCTGGGCTTCAAAACAGGAAGCCAGCGACGGCCACACCATGCTTTCAGAGTGTATGCTAAATTACTTTAGAAGCATATTTCCTCCTCTCCTCTCCACCTGGGGAAGGGTGAAGTATTGCAGGTTTTTAGATAAAATCCTTGATGAGAAGAACATAGAAAGATTCTGCCTCATGGTTGAAAGGATTCATGAAGAACAGACATCAGTGAGAGGGTTTTAGCAAACTGGGTTACGGAGAGTCGGCTGCGACTGGATTTCTAGATTTTGCCTGTCATTTACTAAATAAATAATGATAATGGGAAGAGCAAAAAGAACCATGAAAATAGCACCTACTGTTTACTACGTGTTTGCCATGGCTACCTGCAGCATTGAGTTAAACATCTTACAGATCTCAAGTTCCCACCCTCCCTATATGTGTTAGCCATTTCATAGACGAGAAAACTGAGGCACGGCATCACTGATCACCTGTGTGTGACTCCGGGCAAGTCAGTGCTTGGTGGAGTCGAGATATAAATTGCACCGTCTGACTCATCCCCCAGATGTCTTTGAGTCACAAGGAGAAGGAAGCCTACTGCCAACTTTTTGAGAAAGTGATACATGCAGGAGGAAAATGGGTTTATTAACTTGTAGCAAGTTTCTATCCACAAATGCGTTATTGTTAAACTCATGACACAGGTGAAAAAATTGAGGCGCTTTTAATTCTAAAGTCTTGGTTTATTTATCACGGAGGCGGCACAAACAGGCTCTGTATTAATTTTGATGAGTAACAAATCACCCCCAAAATTCAGCATCTTCAAACGACTGGAAGTATTTAATATCTCGCATGACTTTTGTGGGTCAAGAATTTAGGAGCAGTTCAGCTACACAGTCTGGCTTGGGTTTGGTTGCTCCTTGCAGTCTTATCTGAAGGCTAAACTGGGAGTCGGGGATATGCTACCAAGATGGCGCCCTCACAGGGCTGGCAAATCAGTTCTGGCTACTGGCTGGAGGTTTGAGTTCCCCAACGTGTGGGCCTCTCCACAGCGTTGTTTGAACATCCTCACAACAGAGCATCTAGCTTCCCTTAGGGCGAGTGATCCCAGAGACAGCAAGGCAGAAGTTTCAACGTCTTTTGTCACCTAGCCTCAAGAGTCGTGCTCTATCATTCTCCCTGTCATTCCGATTGAGAGTAAGAGCGAACTACAGAGGTCCATGAAATCTGGCAGGCCAGGGTGTTTGGAGGCCATCTTGGAGGATGGCTACCACAGGATCTCTTCTCCCTTTGTCTAGACAGCCCCAGGGCGAGGAACTATATAAGGCTGCATTCTGACATTTCAGCAATGGAGTGAATTCAAAGTGGGCCCAATGGGAAGGTGAAAAAGTCACCTTGAAGAAACACAAAGGCACCCAGTCCAAGTCACTCTTGACTGCAGGACCAGCGTTATACAGAATTCCAAAAGTGCTATGTTTCAAACAGCTGGGGAAGAAACGAAGCGGAATGGCCCGGAAAACTCCATTAGGTGGCTCCAAAAGAGGTGTCAGTAATGACAGTGAAGATGAATATGAAGAGTTTGAGTAAAATTATTTCATAAAATCTGAGAATGAAAAAAACTTCCACTATTTAAAAATTTATATTTTATCTGTGAAAATGCATTAATGAATTAAACCTTATATGTAAATTTTTCAACATTTCATCTACATCCCCCAAAGTTTATAAATTGGGCAAAAGACCAATTGGGGAGCACCTCTTTGGGAAAATGAACAATCGCTTTGTATTTTGGGGTCAGCTGGCGTTTGGAGACTCACTGGGACAGCAAATACAGATTTAGTACCTCTATGTGCCTGGCACTAAGGCCAGTGGACAAAGTAATGAACAAGACAGATAAGGTCACCCACATCCTTCTGGGGGAAATGGTAACAAACAGAAGCGTATAACATCCTTACTGTGAAAGTATCAGGTTTGTTATCTTCTGAGCGAACCAGATACTAAGTCATCTGGCCGAATGACCTTTGGCTCAATTATTTGCCTATCAAGTAACTTATACTTTTACTTGGCTCAGTCTGCCTAGAAGGAAACACTGTTCGTTTGTTTCTTTCTGGCCCAATTAACAAGAGCATTTCAAACGGTGTTATAAGTACAGTCCTTTTTGACAATTCTTGTTTGGGCACTTGGTTTACGTCCTAGTCCTTATGAGTTTGATGACTGTGAGTCTGAATCTGTAAGAAAGATCTGTTCTTGGTGGCCTGACAAAATCCAATTTTTTGAGGTAGCAAGCTTGAGGACAAGATTCACATTGTTAGTGAACTCACCAACATACTATGACCTGGAAAGCTTCTAGAAAGTCAGCCACCTGGCTTTCACTGTCTACACCTTTCCTCTTCTTTCAAAAGAAAACTGACATTTTATACCTTAAAAAAAAATGCCTCTAGGAACTCTAAAGAAAACATATGCAGAAAAACCAGGATACTATGTGACTGCTATACTCTGAATCCTCATTCAGAACTGATATTAATAATTGATCACAGAAATCTTCAATGTTGAGCCAATATGGCTTCAGAGTCTTGCTCAACATTGTACCACCAAGAGACACTAACAATTGATCAGCATTCGAAGACAGTGAGGCTCAAAGACCTGGGATATCAATATCTGTTTGTCCCCATAAGATGAATTCCTTTTCAGATTGAGCCCTGAGTGCATATGCTTCAAGGTCATAGGCACTGACTGATACATGAGGCACAAATAAATCCTAGGTGAGGATCATCATTATATAAGCCTTCGGCAACACTGAATGTGGATGGTGACAGCATTTGGTTAATTTGGAGTAGGGGTAGGACTCTAAGGAATCCTAAGTAATGAGGGAGAGGGAAATAAATAGCTTTACATAGAGGAGTTCCATTGTAACATTATTTTAACAGTAAAGGACTATCAACACTGTACATTCCCAACTGAAGAGTGAATAAGCCATAAGAACTATCACTTGATAGCTTTTTTATCTAGCTGATGCTTAATATTAATAAAGACTATCTCATAATAGGGGGAAAGACTTGTTCTATAATGTTAAGTGAGATGCTTAGGAGAGAGCATCAAACATAATGGAGCATAAACAACAATATGAAGAAAAAATTATAGCCATGCATGGGGGATGGGAATTTGAATGGGACTAACCAAATATTGACAGTGTTTATTGTTTAAATGAGGACACAGTGGCCAAGTATTATTATTTTCTGTCCCGCTCATCCTTCTTTTTTCCTTTTCCTTTTCTTTCTTTCCTCCCTTCCCTCTTTTTTTTTTTTTTTTTTTTTTTTTTTTGTAATTTCCTGTTCGGTATTTTACACACACACACACACACACACACACACACACACACACGGGAACTGGTAGTGAAAACTTCCGTAGATAAAAGTCACGCTCCCACACTATTTTCTATGGGGTCTGGTAAGAAAAATGCCAAACTTCCTCCTCTGTTCATTGCATCGAGATTAAAAAACTAGTCTATGAAGAAAAACAAGCTTACTGAGTTTTGTCATCAAGTTTGCCATGGAAGGCCTTTCTCAAACTTGGGCTGCTGCTTTTGACAACTTCACGTGATTTCACAATTCTTCACCATGGGCGCCTCATGGCAACACAGTCACGGATGATAGTTCCACCTGGTAACAGAGGTTTGCGTTGACCCCTGAACGTGTGGGCAGGAGGGTAGCAGAGTTGGGAGAGCTGCATACTTAACACATTGACTGTGTCCTCCATGGGATGCCACGTAAACCCTGGGCAGCAGTACCAAGAGTGCTGACTTCCCTCCAGGTGACGAAGCCCATGGCAACATGGCGGCCATCTGTCCTACTGCTGCTCAAGAAAACTGTGCCTTTGTGAGTTATTTCAGCAAATGGCTATTAGCACCTTTGCCACTAAATGGAAATATGACCACAACTAGCAGCCATAGGAGTGCACTCACTTGTTTGCAAGGATTAAAAACCGTGCTAAATAGATGCATCAGGTCATTAAGGAAAGACAGAATCTCGGAAGAGGAAAGAAATGTACAGGTCTCTTTGTCTCACCCCATCTATTTTGGGAATCTTTCTAGGAGATTGAGAACTGGTGGTTCCACCTCGTCATTACCTTATTGGTAGGAAGAGAGCAAACGGATCAAGGTTTCCCGTTCTGCTTCAGGGTCAGCCCTAGGCAAATCTGTTAATTAGGCTAAATTTGGCCTGCTAAGATACTCTCCTGATTTCCTACTCGGCACCCTCTCCCCTCTCTCCACCAGGCCGGTCTCCAAGCACCCTCAGGCGACACCAGATAAAGGACTTTCTGTTCCCCAGTGTTCACACTGCTCACGTTACCGAGCGTCCTGCATCGACTCAGCTCTGTCTCTACCTTGGTTTGAGTGGATAAATACACAGAGCCTTGCACTTGAACAGTGTTTTTTTTTTGTTTTTTTTTTGTTTTTTTTTCTGAAGGCACTGATCTAGTCCAGAGGACTGGTTCCAACAGTTAGCAAATACAGTTCATTTATAAATGTTAGATTGGCTGGGAAGGCATTTGGGGGCAAACAAAACTTGATGGTTTTCTCAAAAATAACAATACCAATAACCAAAAGCAAGAGCTTCATTCAGAGCCCAATGTGTACAAGAGATACTGTGCTACTTGTTTTCCATACATTATCCCCAAGCCTCGTGTATTCATTAGTATTTGCTATGTAACCAACCACGCCAGAACTCCATGGATAAAAACAATAACGACTTTTTTTATAAAAAGTTCATCATTCTGGTCATGGGCTAGGCTCTTTCTCTGGTGTGAACTGTCTTGACTGTCTTTGCTGGGCTCACGTGCCTGTCTGGGCTCAGCTGGTGGCTTGGCTGGATGACCCTGGAATGGCTTCACTAATGTGCCTGGAGGCTGGCAGGCAACAAGGCTCCCTCCATGTGGCCTCTTGTCTTCCGGCATACTAGCTCAGGCCTGTACATGTGGACTCAGGGTTCTAAGCAGCAATACAGCAAAGCCTGATAGCCAAGTACCTTGTACGCCTGGGCTTTGCATCATGTTTGCTAAGGTCAAGTTGACCAAGGCAAGTCACTTGATTAAACTGATTTCGGTGGTGGAGAAACAGTCTCCACTTCTTAATGGAAGGATGAGTAACCATCAGAGTGTGGGCCTGGATGCAGCAAGGGAAGAAATCTTTTTCTTTTTTTCCCCAATAATTCACAATTTTTACAATTTACCATACCTTCCCCAAACCTTAGAGTGTGTTTGTTATTATCTCCAACTTAAGAAGAACATGAAATTTTGAACGGTTAAAATATATCCCCATGAAAAGTGAGAATAAACCCAATTGTGTCACACTGGAATCAAGTACCAATTCATATTTCAAATATATATGTGGTTATATTATTAATAGATACTTTATATTATAAGTATATATTTATACTATATATTTTAAAATCATAAAATAAAATAATAAAATTTGCTTAAATATAAATGAATATAAATATAAATACATTAGAATATACAATATATACACACAGAGATAGAGAAATAGAGATATGTTTATGTGTATGTGTTAGTATCCATACAAATATTTTGAAACTCTGTCCATTGAGAAGTCCTGGAGGCAGTGATATCCCACTAGTAATGAGCACCCCCAGCAGCTAGATCTTGGTTTCTAAACACCATTCTCCAAAAAAGGAACCAAGGCTCCTTGCTAATTCTGAGATTAGGGCAGGAAATAAGATGAGTCTGTAACAACTTGCAAGGCAAAAAGGCAAGGAAGTGCTCAAAGAGGATGGGGTGCATCAAAAGAGCTCAAAGGCCAGCCTGAAAGCACTCTCAGTGGCCAAAGCCAGAACAATCTGAGCGACAGAATGTGTGACATTATTATTGTATCATGACTTATAGTATAAAAATCAATATTCATGTGTCCATACTGATATAAATGAATATATAATTAAATAGAGAAGGGACAGCCTTCGACAGAAAAGAATTTGATTAATAAATGTAGAAGGCCTGAGGGAAATAAAAATTCACCTTTAGAACACCATAGCATTAATTGTCATAGGCAAGATCGAAAGACAGATGGTAACATTGGTGGATAAAAATTTGAGGAGAACTAGTCTCAAAGTACATCCCCAAGACATATTAATTACAAAGGGGAAAATAATAATTTTCAGTGCCTAAATCCAGCAGACAACACTTTTGCCAAGAGATCAAGATTAACATCAACATCACCACTTACAAGACATTTTGACACTGTGTACTCTCTGATAGGATGGACTGAGAAGGGCAGAGTATTTTTGTGTATTCTGACCAAAAATGCCTAACTTCAGTATAAGCAGGAGAAAATATCAGACAAGCCCAAACTGAGAACATTCTATAAAAGAAATGACCAAACTCTTCAAAAGTATCAAGCTCATAAAAAGAAGTATTTATACACACACACACACACACACACACACACACACACACACGAAGACAGAAATTGCCATGGATCAGAAGAGATTGGGAAAACATGACAAAAATGCAGCCCGGTACCCTGGGTTGAATCCTGGAACATCAAAAGAACATTAACAGAAGCACCAGTGACATGCAAAAACAGTGGTCAGTTGAGTTGACTGCAATGTACCAATGTTAATTTCTTAGTGTGGAAAAATGTATCATGTTAGTGGATGTTTGGTGCAGGGTGTATGGAACTCTTTGCATGACATTTGTGACTTTTCTGTAAGCTGAAATTTATTTCAAAACAAAACTTTCCCAAGGTCACAGCTCCTGACGGGAAAACCATTTTGCCGGAGTCCAAAGTCCATGCTTTTTCCGCTCTGCCATGCTTCCCCCATCCACACTGCACAGATCGCCTTCTCAGAATTGGCTGAGACTGGACTAGGACACTCCTTCCAAACGAATTATCTTATGGGAAAAGCGGGTGGCACAATTAGGCATAAGCCCGTTTACTTTAAATGGGAAAAATGAGGCCCGGGCTCGTTAAAATGTACATAGAGAATAGCCATGCTCAGCTCCGTGTCCTAAACGCCCAGATCTGCCAGTTTATAATGTCGCTTCTTGATTCCCCACAACTTGGTTAAATTAGTACAGGACTACACATCTCAACCTTCAACCATTTTGTCACTTAAAATGAGTGTCTGGAAGGCCATCCTTCCGGGAATATTAGTTACCTTGTCCATTACTTACTTAATCATAGCTTGGAGTTATTTTTTGCCTTGTGGAGGTTGACTGTAAATTATGGGTTACAACGCAGCAAAGCCACACTTAGCAAATTATATGGCATGGGAAAACCCTTGCTTTGAGGGAAAAATTATATATTTCTTTAAAGATATGTTTTGTAAAATATTATATTAAGCCTATAAAACAAAATCCACGAGCACATTTTGTGGCCTTTAGGACATATTTGACAATTGACTCAAATCTCCGGCCCCCTCCTTAAACAGGGTTGGAGGGGAGAGATCCCAGCTGAATTCATGTGGGTTGTGGTGGGGGGGGGGACATGGTTCATGGATTTCTACATGCAGACCCACAAGAAGAAAGACTAGAAATCTTGTTGGTCTTTGCACATGATGCAGTAAATGAATTAGCCAGATAGTCTTAAATTTCATTTGGAGCAGCTTCAGCAGACTAATGGGCAGTGTTTTCTCACTGTTATAAATGGATTCCTTTATTATTCTCTTGAAGACGGCCATCCAAGTACCTTGGGGACTTGACCGAATGATGGCAAGATAAGAAGAAAGTGAATGAATGCAGGGCTATTAAATAGGAGGAGACCACGACCCTCTGGAATGAAGGTTTTCCATTTCTCTGTAGCTTTGCCAAGCACTTCACTGGGCTGTGTCCGCGTGGCTGGAGACAGTCTTTCAGACTGGTAAAGAAAGTTACACACCCTGCCTCAATAGGGCCAGTCTTTTTTGCACAGTTAAGGCCGAACATTCCAAGGGTCCGCCATCACTAGCTCTGACCTCCTCGTGTACGGTCCCTGGTGGGCTGGAGTGAGATCATCCCCGGCCAGCTCACACGGTGACATTGTTAGCCAGGGCTCCGGCCAACTCCAGCTGAGGATACACAAGACTCAGGAGGGCGGATGGCTCTGGGGTTCCCAGATGAATCTCCTAAGACATCCCATTGCTGGGCTGAAAAGTCTGCAAAATCTCTCTTTAAAAACGTATGTTTTAATTTGAGGACATTAATTGCATGGAAATTACTGGACTCTATGATTTATGACCCCTCCAGAATTCTGCAGGCTTTCCCTCCATATGGGCCGCTGCCATTTTCCTTTTGTATACCTATCATTTCCCATTGTTTATCTCCCCTGATTGATGTTCGGGCTTGGGATGTTTTCTATTATGAGATTCATAATTATCACTGGTAATAGAGAAGGCTTCCCTATTATCTTCAGTGAGACTGCCCAAATTATTCATTGTAGCCCACTGGTACCACACTGCAGGAAAATAAGAATTTATTTCCCATCCCAGGCATATGGTAGATAAGAGGATGTATTTATTTCTCCATGTTTCAAAAGGATTAAGCTTTGAAAAAATAAATATCACTTAGGCTGTCAGTTAGCAGAACTTTATGGTTCTGAGTTTAGAGGGCCTCTCTTGGGCTAAGAATAGCAAATCTAAACTCTGGTTTTAAAAAGGGGGGGCAGGGTAAGGCGGTGGGGGATCAATTATGTTTTACTTGGCTAAATAAATGAATGCTATATATTTCAACCATTATATTGGTCTACAAGGCACCCAGCACCACCTTGGACCCCAACGTTAAATAACGCACTGACTTATTTATAAAAATGTTAGTGAGTTCCAACAGTCCTTGACCCCTGGCTATTCTGAGAGCATGTTGAATACATCATCTGGGTTTTGCCTAATTACACATAATTAGGAAATGTAATTATGCTTTTCAGTGTTACTCTGCCATTAGGAACCGAGTGGACGGCTTGAAACACTAGTAAGGATTCAGTGCTTCAGAGAAAACAAATTAAAAATATGAGCCAACCTCTAAAAATAGGGATTGCACTGAAGGTTAGTAAATCAAACTTATAAAAAACATAATAAAAAAATTGCTCTTGGCTCCGGCTAAATATTTGATGCAACAGTTATGCTGGCCGCCTTTGTGTTGGGGGCTTACTTAATGATATATCATTTGCATCCATGCTGAGCCAGGGAGAGGGAATGAATTATTTTGCTCCTCAATTACTTTGATTTGCTAACTTTCTCACATATTTATGCCTTTTCATTTTTACTTCCTCCTTTATGCTGGCTTCCCTGCTCTAGCTGAGCAAGTGACTTCCAATTATTCCGTAGCAAAGAATCACAACATTTCATCTGCGGGTTTGTCGCATGCAAAGGCTGGCTGCTAACACCCAAAGTTCAGGCAAATCTCAGTCCCCGAGCTGGGCATTCCCATCTCAGCAGCGTAGGAAGGAGCACTTGGCTTTGTGGGTCTACAAAACAGCCACTGTAATAATGAGTATGTCCTAAATTTTGCGGCACAGCGACCATCAATCAGGTACCAAGCTGGGTGGCTTCACCCACCAAAAAGCGAAGAATTTCATAAGTGAGGAAACAGAAAGGTTACGTGCCTTAAAGGTACAAGTTCATGAAGGATGTAGAATTGAGAGCCTTCTGTGTTCTGATCTCAGCTTTCGTGTTTATTGAATTTTCCTCTACTGTTATGGTAGCTGACAGTAATAAAGTAACACACTCCATTAAATGCACTATTTATGGAAACATTTCTACGGTGCCAAAAAAAATGTAAAAGGGGAATCGTTGCCAAAAGCAAAGGCCCAAGTGTTAGTGCGAGGTTTACAACACTTTTGTTCTGAGCAGAAGGCTACGGTGAGATAGCCGTCCTGTGAAAATCCTCCTCTCCACCTGCCAGTCCCGTGCGGGATGTCTGTGTGTGTGTGTGTGTGTGTATTTTTCTAAATTAGGTTTCTATTCCATATTTCTCTCCTTCTGTAAAGAACTTCTTTTAAACCTGTCTTCATCCTTCCCTGTATTTTACATATACACGGTCCCCAGTGTCTTAGATCCTGTTTCACCCACTTCCAGATCTGGCCACCTCCGCCCCACCCCCACCTCCCTTCCCCCTCCCCCTCCCCTCCTCTTCCTCAGTGCCTGCGCTACTGAATTTGTTTAGAATGAACTCCCCTTGGATTATTTTATGAAACACGGCACTGCTCATTCCAATCCCAGATTACAACACACTTCTTCTCGGCACCTTGAAGGGGAAATGCCAATTAGGACCTGGCTTTATAATGTGATGCTTACACCCCTTCTCCCCAAGAGGAGACCTGGGTTTCCCCCATGTCTGTAGGTCCTGCCTGGAGGTTAATTAGATAGCGCTACTCAAGCCCAGAGACCCAAGATCCTCATTTTAAAAGAAATATTTTATAACTCCTTATTAAGGTCTTGAAATGAAGCTAATGAATAATAAGCCTATGCACACACATAATTAACAAAAAATGAATATAATGTCCAGCTATAAAATAAAGAAGAAAAAAATTGATAAATAATATGCATTTTATTCTATTATTATTATTATTTAAGTTTTTGTTTATTTATTTTGAGAGAGTGTGTGAGAGCGAGTGGGGGAAGGGCAGAGAGAGAGGGAGACAGGGAATACCAAGCAGGCCCCAAGCTGTCAGCACAGAGCTCGACGCGAGGCTCGAACTCACAAACCTCAAGATCACGACCTGAGCTGAAATCAAGAGTCAGACGCTTAACCGACTGAGCCACCCAGGCACCCAAAATAATACGCATTTTAAAAAGGGCAAGTTTATACCAGAAGCCCATAATGAAACAGTCAAATGTTTGCACCTAATTGCAGGTTTGGATTCAAGACACACAGATCAAAATTCACCAAAATGTTGTTGATATATTCTCTTTATATTTGGCATTTTGAAATAAGGACTAAATATATTTTTTACACAGACATAGTATCATATTGGTGATGACATCTTATTTTATTTTTTAATTTTAGAGAGAGAGTGTGAGCAGGGGAGGGGGAGAAAGAAAGGGAGAGAGAGACTCTCAAGTAGGCTCCACACTCAGCACAGAGCCCACCATGGGGCTTGATCCCACGATCCTGGATCATGACCTGAACCGAAATCGAGAGTCAGATGCTCAATCAACAGCCACCCAGGTGCCCCAATAACTACCTTTTCAACCAGCTCTCTGGAAAGACACACACACACACACGCACACACACACACACACACACACACACGCACACACACACACACACACACACATATGCATAATACCCAATCAGTAGCATTTGCCAATTTCCATGGTGTAAATACTCTCACCGCGGTCAATCTCATGCTACCGACACAGTATCCTGGAATGCAGATTTGGGAAGCTATGGGCAAAATCTGGTCACGTGAGCTGGTAGGGATCAGCTCCACTGCGTGGCTAGCTCACCATGACTATAATAGCTATAAATGTAGACAATTCACATATTATGCTGACTCACTACTGTGAGACCTGAATTTTCAAGATGGTGACCAAATCTCAGTAAAGTTTTGAATAAAACACAGTACAATCTTCCCTTGATTGAGAAGGTCCTTGCACTTCTAGGAGATTCAGTACACAGTTTCTGTGCAAAGCAGAGTGAATTCTGGGCTCAAATGGCTACAAACAAGTTTTCACTGACATGAAGGTCTGATGGCACATGAGTGTTAACAGGATGTGGACAATTCTTTATTGTTTTGGACTATGCATTGCATCACAAGACAGATTTATGGACTCTAGAGACTAAATACCAAAGACCACCAAAAATGCCTCCACAAATTTCTAAAAGGTTCCCTAGCAAGCAGTGCTGCCTCCACTGGACCTTTGCCACTCAAAGTGTGGTCCTTGGACCAGTAACACTGGCATCACCTGGGAGCTCCTTAGTTTGTCAGAAGGACAGACTCTTGGGCCCCACCCAGAGCTACTAAACCAGAGTTTGCATTTAACAAGATCCAGGGGCCCTGGGTGATTCGTAGGCACATTACAGGTGGGGAGGCACTAGGTGAGACAGCAAGCTTCAAGATTGACTGGTTGTACAGGAATCCTGTTTAATGCTGATATAGACAATGCAAAATAAACCAATGGCTCCAAAGAAAGACTAAATGACATGCCTCATTTAGGAGTGGTACCATGCCATGCCACCATCCATCCCTGTTTGTTATCACCATACTGCACAGCCATGAGCTCTTTTGCATTAACTGTTTGGACGATTTTTGAATTAGTCCATCAAAGATGTATTGAGTCCTTACTATGTGTTACGCCTTATACCTCCTCCCACCTGATCCACACGACAATCTCTCTTTAAAATAAGAACAAGAGATGAGAAAAGCAAGGCACGGCGAGGTTCAAGACTTTGTGTAGCGTCACAGACTTAGGAACGTTGCACAGTCAGGATTACTGATGGTAATTATCTTACATTAAAAGATTATTCTACGAGCACACAATGAGGGTCAGCTGGGAGGCAAGGTAGACAATGGGGCCCTTCCATCCCATAATGATGATGACCTACTATTGCACACAACTGTGTACATGCGAAGCATGTTCACATGTGTCAACTCATTTGAACTTCCAAACACCCAGTCACTTATTGATTCTATTGCAAGATGAAGAGACTGAAGCTCAGAGAGGCAAGGGAGGAAGGGTCAGCAAATGAAGAAACTCGCCCAAGTCATTCAGCTAGTAAGTAGTAATAAAAGCAAGATAATTCATGTTTTCTGATTTTACTTGCCTAGACATGAAGCTAGCACCTGGGGGTAGGAGGCTGTCCGAAAAGACCTGGAAGCAAAGGCACCTGGAGAAATGATCTCCAGCACACCATGGGCAGGGGTGAGGGTGTTATGGGGAGCTTGGTTTTTCAGGATGTCCCCCCGACCTCTTCCTCGGCACCATTTTATTGTCCCTAACCTAGCATGACATTTGTCAGGAACATCAACCAGGAATGTAGATTACATATAGCATATATTGCCCCCCTAACCTAACCTTATTCTCTGTACACCCCCTCCATAACTGTGAGGACTCAGAGAAGTTAAAATGAGAAAATATACATGTCCTGACAATCTGGGATTCAGTTTAATTAACAGCCATAAGTAATATTTATTGCAAAATCTTAACACCTATTAGCGATTGGAGGTTGGGGGTGGAGGTGGGGATGATTGCAGCTCTGCTCATAAACAGCATCCATTCCTCATGCACAGCTCCTCAGCAACTTGGAGGGGGAACCTCATTGCTGTCTGTGCATCAAAATCAATGCCAAACCAGCAGGTTTAAACACAGCCTTCAGAAGTCCTGAGAAGATGTAAAGGTTCAGTCTTATCAAGCCTGGAGTCAGACAAGGTGGAACTATATTTTAAAACCTCTCCATTTTATACGTATGAACAGGAGAGAATGAGGGAAAGGGAGAAAGAGAATAAAAGAAAGTGGAAATGGTGACTCTCTGGGTGGAGGGCTCAATGAGGGATTTAAATTTTCTTCCTGTTAAATTCTTTTCCCAAATGGTCTCTAATTTTTTGAAGTCAACTATTTAATTTTGAGGTAAGAGTAGACTCACATGCAGTTGTGAGAAATAATACAGAAGTCCCGGGTCTCCTGTGTCTAGATGCCCACGGCGGCACTATCTCACAGAACAACAGGGCACATCACAACCAGGAAAGCGACATCACTACAGTCAATACAGGGACCATATCCACATTGCCGTGGTCCCTCATGTTGCCCTTTGATAGCCACACCACTTACCACTGCTGTTCCCAGTTGACTCCCCAGCAATCCTAATCTGTTCTCCATTTCTATAAATTTGTCATTTCAAGAGTGTTATGTAACTGGACTCATACAGTATGGAACCCTTTGGGACTGAATTTTTTTTCATTCATCTGTAATTCTTTTGCAGCCAAAGGAAACACTGTGTGTATGTGTGAAGCTTCACTATTAGAAGACTGAATTGTTCCTTGAGTTGTCTAGAGTATTCAATCTCTAGGAACCACTACAGTGTCTTCTTCTCCTGACAGGTGCTCCTTGACCTCTGCGGTTTGGAAACTATTTCTGTCACTCTGCAGTGCCATGGCTGAACTAACCACTTTCTGATGATGCTTGGCTTTGTTCGTGGGGGCCTGTGGCTCCCTGAGCTGCTTTCCTCTGATTCTCCAAATCCACAGAACATGAAAAGCTATCTCCTAAAGCACAGCGCCATGGAGTCTGTGTGACAAGGAGCTTCCCAAACCACCTGCATTCCCCACAACCCCAGACAGAGAAAAAGGGGCAAGGCCAACATAGGGCTTCTGGCTTCTAATTTTGCCAGCCATTATCTAATCTAAAGTATGGTGTAGTAAAAAGAACTTTGGAGTCAGTTGAAGTGAATTCTCCAACTCAAGAGAAATGTTTCTTGGGCCCTTGAGTGGGTCTCTGAGTCTCAGTTTCCTCATCTGTAAAATGGGGACAAGAAAACTTGCCTTTATATTTACGGGCACGTCTATGCGCTGTGATTATGAATATTAATTAAATTAAATGTAACGCTTGTAACGCCATGCCCCGTACGTGATATGCCCAAATATGTGACCCATGTGGCTATTATCATTGGAAATGAACCAAAATAATAAATGTAAGTTCACCTTGGAAAATTCACTTTGGTTCCTAATCATTCAATCTTTTTCTCCCTCTTTCTTGGTATTTACAAAATACTCACTTCCCCAAGAAATGGTTTCTAGGCAAGAACCGTGCAGACACCTCACTAAGCAGTCTGTATTAAATCTCCAATCTTGCGTGGCTGGGGGAAAAAAAAAAGCATCTCCCTCCTGAGAAGTGTTCAGGCTTTGAGTGATGTCAAAGGCCTTTGAACAAGCCCTATAAATGACATCCATATTTGTCCATTTTTGACTTAAATTGCTTTTGGTTCAACCGCTGCCATGAATTGCCTTGATGCAGTATCATACAGAATGACACAAAACACAGAGGAAGAAGCCAGTTGCTGGCGAGGATTAGGAAATAAAGGAGTCACTGCCTCGCTCGCTTCTCCAAGTGTTGGAAGAAATGAAAACGAAACTCCCGTTGAAAGGTAATCTCCATGAACCGTGATAAGACCAAGTGACATTTTACACAGCTCAAGTCTTCCAGGGCAGCCTAGCAGTGATAATAAAAGTCATTTACATACAGCTCTCCATTTTTTAAGTTTGCACGTGCTGGTTTTCTTTTTTTTTTTTTCCCCTCCTCTTCTTCTTGTCCCTCTGTGCCTCAGCAGCAAAGAGCAATTTGTGATTCTAGAGCTAGATTCGTTAATATAACCTGAGCTCTGGCTTCTGTCGTGTGGGATGTAGAAGCAGCATCTATATTCTGGGAAACAACCCCCACTGTCTCCAAATTCTCCTCTCCTGCACTTCACCTTCTGTCTTTCGTCTCTTCCTGCTAATCCCTGATTGGGGGGGGGGGGGGGGGGGGGGGGGGGGCGGAAATGTGCTTAGCAAAGGCCCATCTACTGCCTGGCTCCTTAAGCTAAGAAATTCTATTTCATCTCAGTCCCGTGATGAGGCATCCAAACCGCAGGGGCTTCGGGTGTAGAGAATAACTAAGTAGACCGAAATTTAGATCAAAAATCTTGAGTTCCAGCCTCATCTCTGCCAGTTACAAGCCGCCTGACCTCAGGCGAGCTGCTGGAACATCCCTGCTTCTCACTTTCTGTAGCCGGCAAGTGGCCTAATGCCACCCACCTCAAGGGTTGAAATGCGGCGCTGCATTTGCAAGGCCCGAGAGTAGCAGCTGAGGTCAGGAATGCTCATCCCCTCTCCTTCCCACTCACATGTGCCACCTGTTGATCATAGCAGCGGCAGAGGTGTGTGAAAACACCACAGCGGGACCCCTCCTCGCTGCAGGGGAGGACGCTGTCACTCGGCTGGGTCTGTGGCGGTGCGCCCTGGGGTGAACTAGCCAAAGGAAAATCCAGGCCCGTGGAAGCCACTGACCGAATCCCGAAGAGAACCTCCGACGTCTGGCCAGGGCCGTGGGCTTTTGCAAATGCAACACACGATTCCAACCCCTACGTTCGTCCTCTGCCAGTGTCCTGACTTGGGCCACACCTGCACAGCCTCCCGAGAAGCCCTCCCCGGGGTCTCCCAGTCTGCGCGAAGGAAGAGTAGAGTTTGGAGTGAAAGAGATGCCTGTTATCCGCGGCTCTTCCCGTACCCTTACAAAGAGGCCGGGCGCTATAGATCTCTTCGTTTTCATGGGTGCATACAAGGTCACTTTCTCAGCAAATCAATAGAACAATCTGAATACACAATTTTCATGTCACAGTGTATTTTGGAGTTGAAATACATCGAAGGGAACAAGAAAAACAAGGCTTTGAAGGAGGGCAGCGTGGGTAGGAACGTAATTTTATGCTTTCTCGCTGATAGTCTCAACTATATCTGAGGATATAACTGAGATCCTGAAAAGTCAGAAACAAACAAACAAACAAAACTAAGAATACTGAATTACTTCAGATTTGAATTTTGCTTCTTTTCTTATTAAAAGAAGCCCAAGAGATTTTTCTAAACACCTTCTGGCAATATTTTGGCCATGCTATTTTTTTTTTTTCATGTTAATTTCTCCTTCTGGTCCACTGTTCCCACCTCTTCATGAAGTCAGACTAGTGAAGGATGGATCCTGGAGTTGCTATGTGACCTCAGACAAGTCACTTAACTTCTCTGTTTCTCCCTCTATAATATGCAGTCATAATAATTGGTCTACCCAATAGGACTGCTATAAGGTCCTAAGCTGACTTGTGCATGAAAGACCACGCGAACGTTCTGAAGTGCCCAGACTGTTTGATTTCATGGTGTGTCTAACTTAACCCCCGCCTTGTCTTTCTTCACCATACAAATGCTTCAGGGATGCTTTAATATGCACACGGGTGCTTCTCATTTTAAACGACGTTTCCCTTTTATTTTTAAAAGTTATTTTAAAAAATGTGTTTATTTTGAGAGAGAACAAGAGAGAACATCACTTTGAATGTTGTAGCCAATAGAATAAAAGCCAGATTAAAGTATTCAATAATTTGGCCAGACAAAGGCCTTTTACCAGAATGCTGGCACTTACTTTCTAGAATAGTAAGAGCACTGTGACAAGAGGTGATATTAGATAATGAAAAGAATTAGAAGAAGAGTTTTTGGAGTGAGATACGTGGACCCAAATCCATATATTGGCCAAAGATCCTTGGGCTTCATTTTTGCAGTTCCACTTTCCTCTCTGTAAAATGGGCACATGAACCACATTAACGACAACCTCCAGAACTCCCGAAAGGACCGTGTCCTTGTAAAGACTGAAAATAAAGTCTGTGAAACCCTCGGCACAGGGTGTGGCTCATGGCAGGCCCTCGGTAAATACAAACTGCTAGTACAATTGCTCAGATCAGTGCCGAGGGCGCACATGATTATTATAAAGAGTCATTGTAATAATACAAACTAAAGCTTCCCATTTTTATGTTGCATAACATTTCTGGATCTGGCCAAATTCGTCTCGTAATTTGATATGTGCAAAATACCGAGGTTGGCATTCCTTTTTGTCTGCACACCCTCCAGACCATAAATTCTCCCTGCGATACACGAAATCTTTAGTCTATTAAGAAGTCAGCGGAATGTTCAGGAAAAGAACAAGGTTTCCTGGAACCCAGTCTCCATCTGCTACAAAGCACACCGTACTTCCGAACCCTCAGCAATGGGGATTTTATGTTTCGGACCCTCGTTGCGTCTGCCAGCCTTGATACCTTGTTTACGGACCTCCTGAGGACACGCTTTTCTCATTTACTATGTTTCTTTGGATGGCAACCTATATACCTCCCAATAAATTTTGGTTTACCTAGGAGCTGACGGGTACAGAAAGCTAGATTCAATTTGTGCCGATTTATGAGACACGCGCACGGCAGTCCTGGAAACTTTCCTGTAGCTCACTTTATAAATTAACCCCTTATTTAAATATTCTGCAGACTTAGCACAGGGCAGCGTTCGAAGGGGACGCTGTCCCAAATCAGCCTTCTGGGCCTCGCGGTGTTTGCCACCACAACACATGGGCCCTGCTCGGCACAGACGATGCTGATTTACAAGATTTACGAGAGGAGGGGAGCGTTTGCATCCCGTTGTTATTCAGGCCACAGCATCTTTGGTCTTGCTGGGCGTCATAATACCAACCTGCAGACTTCCTCACCGGAAGCACACGTGGACGCCGAACTCTGGGATGCATGTGTGAGCAGCGTCTTGGTTTGACTGATGGCTTCACTCGTTCACGTATTCACTCATTCACTGGAGACGTTCCAAATCCCTCATATGTGCAAGACAATGACGCAAAAGGCACGGGGATACAAAGCAAAATGAGACACAGTACCCGGACTCAAAGAGCTTATCCTCAGACTCTGGCTGGAGGGCAGCCTGTTTTACCTCCGAGCTGCGTGATCCCGGGCAACGTACTGGACCACCTTAAGCCTTAGTTGCGTCAACTGCAAAATGGGTATATTCATACCCAATTTTACAGAGGATGGATAGAGGGAATAATAATGCTCAGTAAATTGCCGTGAAAACTCTAAGCACCATACACGTGTTGCAGGTTCTCATGCACATGCCAGCAATTCACCCGAGAGAGAGGAATACACGTGCAGTAAAGTAACAAGAGAAGCTATGGAGCATCTGACCCAGGAGGGGAGACCCTAATATGTTTACAGTCACCCAATGTTATCGTTGCATGTTGTAGGTGCTGTGCCCCAATTTTCTTTCCTCCCAGGGAGGAAGAAAGAGGAGGGACAGGAGGCAGGAAGAGTAGAAGATGGCCAGGCTGCTAAGTAAAGAGAGAATCAGGGCTCCACTGGAGGAAAAAGCAGTGTATAGGAAAGGGTATGAGTTGAGGATTGGTGTTAAAAAAAAGAGAGAGGCGCACCTGGGGGTCTCCGTTGGTCAAGTGCCTGACTCTGAATCTCAGCTCAGGTCATGACCTCACTGTTCGTGGGATGGAGCCCCTCATCGGGCTCTCTGCACGGACAGCGTGGACCTGGTTGAGATTCTCTCTCTCCCTCTCTCTCTGTGCCTCCCCCATTTGTGCACTCTCTGTCTCTCTCTCAAAAATAAAAAATAAATTTAAAAAAGTCTCTCAAAAATAAAAAAAATAAAAGAGAGAGAGAGAGAGAGAGAGAGAGAGAGAGAGAGGGAGGGAGGGAGGGAGGGAGGGAGGGAGGGGGAATGCTGACCCAGGTCACTTTATTTTTCTGTATCCCACCAATGCTCACTTGAAGACTCCAATGAGAACACCTACCACACTGTCCAAAGCAGTCTTTCTTCAGGGCAGGTTTCTTATTCTCAGGGGGAAAAGTAAGCAAATAAACCTGGTGACTTCAAAAGCCAGGGCTGTAACGATTATAAATGGAGGCAGTGTGTCTGCAGAGAAGTTCTCTGATATGATGGGGAGAGTTGAAGGTTCCTTCTACGAAGTTACTTCCTCCACTCCCCTGCTGGCCCCTCTGACACGATTACAGATGGCTCCCGAGGGCCGTCCTTCCTCCAGTCACAACAACCCCAGAAAGGGGGAGATGACTCTTCTGACCCAGAGGGGAGAGCAGCTGCATTTTCCCGCAGCTTGTGCCTTTTCCAAGGGCTGAACCAGTGAAACAGTCAGGTGTTCAAGAGAACCAGGGAGAGAACCGAGGCGGAAGATTGTGGTGACTTAAAGACATGCCCACAAGATCCTTGGTAACACCTCCCTTCAAGTAGTGGGTCCAGGTTCCCCTTTCCTTGAATATGGACTTTACTGGCCCATTTCCAATGAACAGAATGTGGCTGACATTACAGCACCTGACTGTGTGATGTCGCAGACTGATGTCTACAAGGCACTCCAGCCTGCTCCTCGTGCTGTCTCCGAGATCACTCACTTGGCCAGCTGCCACACTGTGAGGCTGCACAGGCAGCCCTGTGAAAGGTCCACGTGGTGAAGAATGGAAGCCTCCTGCCAAAAGCCATGTGCACACGCCATCTCGGATGTAACACTTCCAACCCCATCAAGTCTTCAGAGACTACAGCCCCAGCCAACAACTTGACTGGAGCCTCGTGAGGGACCCCAAGCCCGAATTACCGATCTAAGCTACTCCCTCATCTCTGACCCACAGAAACTGTAAGATACTAAACATTTACTGTTTTCAGCCATAAAGCATTCGGGTAATTTGTTAGGGGGCAATAGGTAACTGCTACAAAGACGCCGAAACGAGTACCCAAATCCAGGAAGAAGAGAAAGAGGCAGTGTAGACAGCAGGGGCCACGAGCAAGAGGAAGGCCAGCTGAGAAACAAAAATCATACGGGCACCAACAATGTGAGGACCTGCCATGGGAGATTCCCCAACCTCAGTCCCACCAGCTCCTGTTATCTTCTAGGAGTTTCCACTCCAGGGCTCAGCACGGAGTGCTTACTGACAGGTGTTCAATAAAAGCTCTGGATATAATTATAGTAACTGTTACTTTTGCTAACATTTATTGAGCACTTATTAGGTACCAGGGATTATGCCCTGGGCTTTACAAGAATTATCTTATTTGAGCCTCTCAAGGCTCCTAAACACTGTACATAACATTATGATCACTCTTTCATAGATGAGAGAAAACTCAAGAAGAGACCAGTTAAGTGAGCTGCCCAAGGCCCTACACCTAATAAGCATGCAGCCTGCATCCTACTGGGGAGGTCAAGGTGCTGGCCTTGTGCAGCTGGGGCATGCACCTGGGCTCCCAGGTGGGGTACCAGCGGGCATTCAAAGCAACAGGATAGACATCCGTTTTACTCCCGGAGCATCCGTTTTATTCTCAGCTGAGCAAACTAGACAGTTTTTACATGTCTATGAATGCAGATATCTTAAGTGGAATGCAGGCCTTCCCTGGAGCTTTTAAGGTAAATCTTAGAGGCTCGTGGCGGACTATTCCCGATGGTGTCCCAGACCTCCAGCAGCACATGCGTGTTCTTTGTAGAAAGCACTGGCTAAGACGTGGCTTGTGGATGAAGAAAGGAAGCCCGGGTAGGCGATGTGACTTCCAAAGTCTCTGCAGTCAGAGGGCTGAGCTCCTCTGGCTCCAAATCCTGGGTGGTCCCCACCTCTGCAAGCCCCTCCATCAGCCAGGCTGTGGCAGCTGCGAGGCCTTGGGGACTCGGGGCAAAGCCCCTCCTCTCAGACTCCACTCCGCAAGTATCACATCCTGCCCCTCCATTCCAACAAGGAGTGTGATTACGGCTGTGTCATTAGTGTCCTCAAAAAGAACACGGTTTCCAGCTACTCCTAAATGTGTTTGCAATGATTGCGATGGCCTTTCTGATAAATAATTTAAGATGAGGCGCCTGACCTGGCGGCTGCAGAGGGTAAGGGTGGGGCTGGAGGAGGGGCAGACAAGGCAGCTCTGGGGACGACAGAAATAGTCATTTACAGTGGCAAGGAGGTAAGGAACTCTCCGACTCCCAGGGGGCCCTGGGCTACTCAGATGTTCCCTCCAATACAAGCTGATGCCGTCCCACTTGGCCAAATCGACCTGAACAGCCCAGAAAGCTGCGCGGCCGCACCTGTCAGCCCCAATCGGCGCTGCGGAAATTTTGTTAGGAAAATAGATGTACTGAGATTCAATTTTTCGATTGTCTGAAGGCTTAATTTAGTGACCTTGGAGAATATCTCCTAGAGGTGAAAGAAGATGCTGGGAATCTGCTGGGTGGGGGAGGACAGGGCTTCCCCGGTAATGGGTAATTTGTTTACTATAATTCTCGGGCCTCTTCAGGAAGCCAGGGAAATAGTCAGATTGGTGCTACCATTTTCTTAATGAAAAAGAAAAAAAAAAAAACACAGGGGTGGCAGGGAAGATATGAGAGAATGAGAGAGAGAGAGAGGTGAGAAGGTGGGGGAGAGAGAGAAAGAGAGAGAAAGAGAGAGAGAGAGAGAGAGAGAGAGAGAGAGAGAGAGAGGAAAACCCCAGCCAAATAGACATTATGGTCCTAATGTGTGTGTGTGTGTGTATATATATATATATATACACACACACACACACACATACATATATACTGTATCTATGTATATAAAGTGTGTGTATATATAAACACACACACAATAGATTATATATACAAATAGGTACATGTTTATTACGAAATTTAAAAACATACCCCAAAGTAGAGAAAATACTGTAACACTGTATGCCTACCATCTAGATACAAAAATCACTACAATGTTGACGTTATCTGCCTGTCTCTTCCCTCTCTTTCCTTAAACCCTCCCTTCCTCCTTCTTCTTTTGTTATTATCGCTGCTGCTAAAGCCCCGGCCTCATGTCACTTCATCTCTGCTGACCGTGCATGCTGGCCGGTTGGTGTTCTCAGGAGGTTGGGTCACTGTGGTGTCACCAGTTTGCCTAACAAAACTACCCAAACGGGGCACCTGGGTGGCTCCGTAGGCTGTACGTCTGACTTTGGTTCATCATGATCTTGATGTTGGGGATTTTGAGCCCCATGCCAGGCTCACAGCTGTTAGCACACAGCCTACTTCAGATCCTCTGTTCCTCTCCTGCTTGTGGTCTCTCTCTCAAAAATAAATAAACATTAAAGAAAAAAAAAACCCTAAGAAAGATGTTGACAGGAGGGAGGGGTTTTGGAATCCAGAGTTCTGATTCTGTCTCCCACTCTCACTTGCTGTGGGAGCTAAGGGTACTCTCGACCTCTCTGAGTCACAATTTCCCTTGACTGGGGAGGACAGTGGCCCATAAACCTGTCAGGGGATTAAATGGGCAATGATCCCAAAACCCTGGGCACAAAATCTGGTAAAGGCTAAGGGAAAGGTCATTTTTAAGTTTTGCTACTAGAGTCCCATGTGCTTCCAATGACCTTACCCTGAGCTCCAGAAAATTCTCTAGATCAGGGGTTGATAAACTTTTCCTGTAAAAAGCGAAATAGTAAATATTTAGTTGGCCTGGTGGATCTCTGCAGAAACTACTTAATTCTGCTATTGCACCTCGAAAGCAGCTATGGACAAAAGGTGATCAATCAGGCAAGACTGTGTTCTAAGGCCAATGTGTTTAAAAAACAGGCAGTCGGCTGGATTCGGCCCGCGGGCTACAGTTTGCTGAACCTTGTTCTAGATCAACTGTACCCAGGATGTAGTCATGCATGGACAGCATCAGGACCCCAATGCTGCTAGTTAATCACACACATTCCTGGGTCCCATCCTGGATCGACTCAATTTTACAGAATCGTTGAGATGAGGTCTGAGAAATGGCCCCAAGTAATCCTGACGCACACTGAAGTTTGGGAACCTCTGCTCTAATCTGATTTAGGATTAAAAAAAAAATTATGCATACGGAATGCAGAAGATACTACTCAAAGGACAGAAACGATCACTTGGTTCCACATCCAGCTCTTGGTGTCCCCACATCGCTCCTTTATAAAAGAGAAATAATAACAGTGCCCGATTTACAGGGTTGGAGGACGAGAAATGACGATGGTCACCACAATTAACAAAATATCATTGGCGCACAATATAGTATAATTGATAAAGGGAATAGTCAGGGATTGGCATATAACGATAGACTGTATTATTTATTGTTAATAGATGTGTCTAATAGCATTTGGTGCAGAGCAGGACCCAAATAAATAAGATGCATAGTTATACATTATTATTTTTTAATGATTTTTTAAAGTTTATTTTGAGAGAGAGAGAGCACGAGGAGGGGAAGGGCAGAGAAAGAGGGAGAGAGAGAGAATCCCAAGCAGACTCTGTGCTGTCAGCATGGAGCCCGATGCGGGGCTCGAACTCATGAACGGTGAGATCATGACCTGAGCCGAAATCAAGAGTCGGACGCTTAACCGAATGAGCCACCCAGGCGGCCCTAAATGAAGTTATTATATATAATTATACATGAGTGATACTCAAAGGTGCCCAGGGCAGGGCTGTGCATATCACACACACCCCAGAGAATGCAGGTCACGGCAACAGCGACACTGGTGACGTCACAACCCTGTGCGTGGCAAGTTCTGCCTAAATGTTAGTCCTAACAGTCCCCTTTCTCTCTGGCTCCTGGCCTCCTCATGTGCGGCAAAGATTTCCGACCCGCATCCTGGCTCTGACCTGGCCCCCGTAACAATGCTTTTCTCTCGGGAAGCTGCTCTTCTCTTGTCATCAGCAATGAGACTGTGACAGGGAGCAGGAGCCAGGCCTTGGTGTCCCCAGGCCCCCGGTGGGGCAGGGCGTTCAGATTAGATTAGCTGGCAGCCCTCTTCCCTACTGTCACTGGATGTCTCTCCTACTGTCGGCTCTAGGGTCATTAAGGCCTCATGGCCTGAGGACCTAATACAGACACCAGGGCTCCCAGTCGCCAACGCCTGCAGCAATGTGCACCTAGTGACACCCAGAAGCTAATTCCCCTTCTCGACCTGACAATTTCCACCGTGGCTCTGTCCCCCACATCCTGTCGGCCAGCCCGGCCCCCTTACTCGGGCAGAGTAATCCACCCAGAGCCCACTCCTGTGAAGGAGGCGGGGGTGTGCCTGTCTCCTGTCCCAAAGGAACAACGCGGGCTGGTGGATATGGTTTCTATGTGGTTTCAGTAGACCTTACCTTTCCTGGTTCTTTCAGCCCTGGAATCTCCCTGCTGGAAAATGGAGCCAGAGATGTTGGGTGGGGGTGGGGGTGGGGGTGGCGGCGGCGGGGCGGGGATGTAGAGAACAGAGGAGGGGGTTAGAAATTCTATACCTGGAGTCACACGGGCTTCTCTGCTCCGCCACTTTCCCAGTGAGTATATGCCAATGACCTTTACTATCTTCATCTGTGAAATGGGCTTGACGCTGGCACTTCCCCCTCCGACGGCTGCCCTGGGGTCATCGTGCAAAGCTCTTTGCACGGGGCCTGGCGCACAGCCGGTGCTCGCCAGTTTGGAGGATCGGCCATCCCAGCTTTCGTTCATTTACCTTCAACTGATGCTAAGTGTGCTTTCCAGACCAATCCGCTGCAACGCCCCAGACAGACCTGTGGTCAAATCCCCTGACAAAGCCATTTACCGCAAGCTCTCTGGCTTCCTTTCCACCATCTGTAAAATCGGGGGACATCACCTGAACCCAGCTGGCTAGTCCTAAAGAGAGATGGAAATAAGGTATCTAAAACCTGGCTCCGTGTCTGGCCTAGAGTGGGTATCGATGATTACACCTGCTACTTAAAGAGGGAGACTGGGGCAAAGAGAGAAATCGGCAGAGCAGAGGACTTCCTTGAAAAGGCTCATTCTTGTACATTTCACACCAGCGTGTTCTCAGCTGTCTTTAAATGTACGTATTTGCAGGGATCGAGGCATACATTTAGGCCTCCCTGACACCGGGGGCCAGGCTGTTCTACCCAACAATGTCTATTATGTCAGAGGAATGGAATCTCTCTAGGATGATGTATGTGCTTACGTGAACAGGTGGCCCCTCTCCAGTCGCCTCCCAAGATGTAGGTCACCACGGCGAATACTGAGGCGATGGTGGCTTCCCTCACATCTTTGTGCTCCAGGAGGCACTCGCCTCCCGTTTCAATGTGGAATGGTGGGACGGCGTGAGGTTCCTCATTCACGCAGGAGGCCGGTACAATGACTGCCAAGCCCCTTCTCTGTCTCAGTCCCCCACTGCCTGGCCGCCCCAGCCGCAGAATGCAAACATCTGCCGGCATCATTAAGGCATTTCTATACAGTGCCGACCAGGGGCTGACCCTGTGACCATTTCCACCATTAGATCTGAATGACCTCAGCAGCGGGGCTGAAAGGCCGGGGTATTAATTCACAGAACCACAAGCTCAATTTAAGATTTAATTTGAGATAACGAAGAGCTACTGAAAGTGTATTCAAACTTCTAAGCATGCAATAAAAGGCCTTTCCCTGTTTTTCAAGTAGAGTATGAGTCCAGTATTTCTGTAACAGAATTTATTCAGAAATTGACAAACAACAAACCCCGTTCCTCTTTTTCCAGTTCCCTCTGCTTAATCTAGCCCCTTTATGACGTTCCTTTTAAGGAACACTTCCCCCTTTCCTTCCTAATTTACAAATGGCTGCCTTTCAGGGATTACCTCTCAATTTGATTTCATCGTCGAAGAGAAAACAGGCTTCCTTAGAAATCTTCTCCAACACTCTGGTTCCCTTGGATTCCAGTTTAAAATCCTAAGTGTGTGTTCCACCCTGACAGTGTTCTATAAAAAGCTTTGGCCTACAAGGTAACTAACTCTCTAGGAGGGAAGGTGATGACAAGATCCAAAGCTATATACCACCCAGCTGGAAAATTGGGCTTCCTGGTTCTGGGAAATGTCTAGACTCTCAAGACCGTATTTATAAAATATTTAAAATTCTGTCTGGAAATCGGTTGCATTTCTATACACCAATACCAAAGCAGCAGAAAAAGATATCAAGGAACCGATCCCATTTGCAGTTGCAGCAAAAACAGCTAGACATCTAGGAATAAACCTAACCAAAGATATGAAAGATGTGCATTCTGACTACAGAACACTTATGAAAGAAACTGAAAACCATTCCATCCTCATAGACAGAAAGAATATTCTCAAAATGTCAATACTACCCAAAGCAATCTATACATTCAACGCAATCCCTATCAAAATAACACCAGTATTCTTCACAGAGCCAGAACAAACAATCTTAAAATTTATATGGAATCAGAAAAGACCCTAAAGAGCCAATGCAATCTTGAAAAAGAAAACCGAAGTTGGAGGCATCACAACTCTAGGCTTTAAGCTGTATTACGAAGCTGTAATCATCAAGACAGTATGGTACTGGCACAAGAACAGACAATGAGATCAATGGAACAGAATAGAGAACCCAGAAATGGACCCACAAACGTATGGCCAACTGATCTTTGACAAAGCAGGAAAGAATATCCGATGGAAAAAAAACAGTCTCTTCAGCAAATGTTGAGAAAACTGGACAGCAACACGCAGAAGAATGAAACTGGACCGCTTTCTTTTTTTTTTTTTTTTTAATTTTTTTATTTTATTTTTGGGACAGAGAGAGACAGAGCATGAACGGGGGAGGGTCAGAGAGAGAGGGAGACACAGAATCGGAAACAGGCTCCAGGCTCTGAGCCATCAGCCCAGAGCCTGACGCGGGGCTCGAACTCACGGACCGCGAGATCGTGACCTGGCTGAAGTCGGACGCTTAACCGACTGCGCCACCCAGGCGCCCCTGGACCGCTTTCTTACACTGTATACAAAAGATAAATTCAAAATGGAAGAAAGACATGAGACAGGAAACCATTAAAATCCTAGAGGGGAACATGGGCAACAACCTCTCTGACCGTGGCCATTGCAGCTTCTTCCCAGACACATCGCCAGAGGCGAGGGAAACAAAGCAAAAATGAACTACTGGGACCTCATCAAGATAAAAAGCTTCTGCACAGTGAAGGAAACAATCAACAAAACTAAAAGGCAGCCTACAGAATGGGAGAAGATATTTGCAAATGACATATCTGATAAAGGGTTAGTATCTAAAATCTATAAAGAACACAGTAGACTCAGCACCCCAGAACCAAATAATCCAATTAAGAAATGGGCAGAAGACATGAAAAGATACTTTTTCAAAGAAGACATCCAAATGGCCAACTGACACATGAAAAGATGCTCAACATCACTCATCATTAGGGTAACACAAATCAAAACCACAATGAGACACCGCCTCATACCTGTCAGAATGGATAAAATTAACGACACAAGAAACAACACGTGTTGGCCGGGATGCAGAGAAAGGGGAGCCCTTTTACACTGCTTGTGGGAATGGTAACCGGTGCAGCCACTCTGGAGAATGAATGAAAAGTCCCTCAAAAAGTTAAAAATAGAACTAACTTATGATCCAGCAATTGCACTACTAGGTATGTACCTAAAGGAGACAAAAATACAGATTCAAAGGGGTACATACATCCTAATATTTATAGGGGCATTATCAACAACAGCCAAGCTATGCAAAGAGGCTAAATGTCCACGGGCTGATGAATGGAAAAGGAAGAGGTGTGTGTGTCTCTCTCTCTCTCTCTCTCTCTCTCTCTCTCTCTCTCTCTCTCACACACACACACACACACACACACACACACACACAAAAAGACATGCTGGAATATTACTCAGCCATCAAAAAGAATGAAATCTTGCCATTTGCAAAGAGGTGGATAGAACTAGAGTGTGATACACTAAGTGATGTAAGTCAGAGAAAGACAAACATCACATGAGTTCAGTCATATGTGGAATTTAGGAAACAAAACAGATGAACATATGGGAGGGCGGAAAAAGAGAGAGGGAAACAAACCATGAGAGACTCTGAAAGATAAAGAACAAACTGAGGGTTGATGGAGGGAGGTGGGTGGGCTAGAAGGAGGGTACTTGTTGTGATGAGCACTGGGTGTTATGTGTAAGTGGTGAAACACTGAATTCTACTCCTGAAACAACTGTTGCCCTATATGTTAACTAATTAGATTTTTTTTTAATGTTTATTTATTTTTGCGAGAGATAGAGACAGAGCGTGAGCAGGGGAGGGGCAGAGAGGGATGGAGATACAGAATCTGAAACAGGCTCCAGGCTAAGCTGTCAGCACAGACCCTGATGCAGGGCTCGAACTCACAGACTGTGAGATCATGACCTGAGCCGAAGTCGGACGCTCAACCGACTAAGCCACCTAAGCGCCCCACTAATTAGAATTGTTTTTTAATTTTTTAACATTTATTTATTTTTGAGACAGAGAGAGACAGAGCATGAACGGGGGAGGGGCAGAGAGAGAGGGATTCACAGAATCGGAAGTAGGCTCCAGGCTCCGGGCCATCAGCCCAGAGCCCGACGCGGGGCTCGAACTCACGGACCGCGAGATCGTGACCTGAGCTGAAGTCAGACGCTCAACCGACTGAGCCACCCAGGCGCCCCAATCCCACTAATTAGAATTTAAATAAAAATTTGAAAAAAAAGAAACATTCATCAATAACCAAAAATAAATACACTACACTAGAATACAATTCTGTTTGGAAATGGGGTTTTAGCTGGCTCAAATATACTGCAAGACTCCAAAGAGTTTGTTTGTTTGTGTGTTGGTGAATATTTAAAACTCTAGCTGAAGATGGGAATGGCATACTTTAGACTCAGAAGCCTGAATCTTAGCTGGTCTCTACTGAGCATCTATTTTGTGTCTGGCACTGTGCCAGGTACTTTCTTTGCATTTTCTCAAAGACTCATTCCAGCTTTAGAAAGACAGAGATTTGGGTTTAAATCTCACAAAGCAATTTACCTTCCTCAAGCCTCTTCCTCATTGTGAAACGCCACACACTTTGGTGCTTCCTGAAGTCAACTTTGAAAGCTAGAAACAAGTAAACATATGGGTATAAAAATACCACTGGGTTGAGGGTCAAATGAGCCCGACCCTGTCACACTGTTGGGGTTGAACAGCCTTCCTAGCAGTCCCACTGTGAACGTTCTGGTCACTGCTACGATTACACCATGCACAAAGACAAGAACCATGGTACTTCACATACTTGAAATTCATCTGCTTTATTTGGCTTTGGGTTTTCAAAATGAAAAGCCATGAGGTGGGTGGGCAGGTGGGGTAAGGATAAACTGGGAGGAGACCAGACATAGCTGGTTTGGCTGGCTTCCAACCCAACCTCCAACATGACTAGCTGTGTAACCTGGGGCAAATCAGTCTGCATGTCTGGACCTCAGTTTCTTCACTTTTATTGTTATTTGCTCATCGAGTAGAGATGCAGCTTTGCATAGGGGATGGGTAGGTAGACACTAAACCACAGTTCCCGACATACAGAAGATTCCAAGGAGAAAGGCTGAGAGAAATGGCCCACGCACATAAAAGGCCAGGTGGTGGGTTAAACAGGGTTCCCCCAAATTCATGTCACTCACTCAAAACCTCAAAATGTGACCTTATTTGGGGGCACCTGGGTGGCTCAGTCGGTTAAGCGTCTGACTTCGGCTCGGGTCACGATCTCACAGTTCGTGAGTTTGAGCCCCGTATCGGGCTCTGTGCTGACGTCTCAGAGCCTGGAACCTGCTTCAGATTCTGTGTCTCCCTCTCGCTCTGCCCCTCCCCTACTCACGTTCCCACTTGCTCACTTGCTCTCGCTCTCTCAAAAGCAAGTAAACACACAAAAATAAATAAAAGAATGTGACCTTATTTGGGAACAGGGTCTTTGCAAATGTAATGAAGATAAGGACCGAGGTGGAATCACACTGGATCCGGATGGGTCCTAAATCCAATGACCTGTGTCCTTATGAGAGGGTGAAAAGGACATGTAGGGACACAGAGATAAAGGTAATGTGGAGACAGAGGCAGAGACTAGAGGGATGCATCTCCAGGCCAAGGACACCAAGCTTTCCAAGTATACCAGCCATGCAAAAAGCCAAGAGAGAGGCAAGGAAAGATGCCCTCTCAGCGCCTCCAGAAGGAACCAAGGCTGCCAATACCTTGAGTTTGAACTTCTGGCGTCCTGAGCTATGAGACAGAATATTTCCACTGCTTTAAGCCACCCAGTTCGTCGTCATTTGTTACGGCAGCCCAAGGAAACTCAGACAGGCAGTGCGGTTGGCGTTGAAACAGGAGGCGCCTTCCTGAGCAAAGGCTCGGTAACTTTACGTTCACTGAGATTCTCCGCCTATCTTAGTGAGGTACACCACTTCGGAGCCTGCCCCACTGATCCAAAGAAAAACCACCTGGGTTTTCTTGGGAGTCAACGGCCAACGTTACTAACAGGCATGGGGCCAAGGAGAACTTCTCAGGTCACCAGTGTGGAAGATCTTCTTTTAAAGACGGGAAAGTGATTCAGGTATCCCCTGAAGACACCCTTGGGTCTTACCTGACTCCATCATTATTTCCAGCCTTCCACTGACATGACTTCCACTGGGCTTAGGCATGTGAAGTGGGCGGCGGCCAGAGCTTCAGCTCACGTGTGGCAAAGAACATTCCTACCCCACACAACTGGCTCCTTGGCATTAAAACTTACAGGCACCCATTACAGTTCTTGCTCTATTTCCAGACATGGGCTTGAGTGGCTGGGGGGCTTCTCTTATGTCTTCTGCCAACAGGAACTGGTTCCTTGTGCATCCGGAGGGTCTAGCAGAGTGCCAAGCCCACAAGAGGTGCTCGTGGGTGTCCAAGGAATGATAAAGGTTATGACTAAGAAAAAGAACTTACTTGCTTTATTTTGTTTCCTCCACAGTGCCACATTATCCTCCTAATTTCACTGATACTGGTACCAAACTAAGAGCAGAAGAGAGAGTCAGTGTATCCAGGAAGACGCAGACTTAGGGTTCAACTCAAGCCTCACTGCTTCAGAGGCCCGAGCGCTGAATCATCATCAGAGATTGCCCCCAAGCTTTTCCATAGGGATGAAAATGCTAGGGGCTGGTGGTCCTCAAGGATACAGAGGTCACCAAGGACATTTAACGATATAAATTAACAGTGGCTGATGGGACCATTCACTACAACTTGCCTGCTGAGCTGGGCTCATTTTGCCCAGGAACCAGAAGGCTGAGGAGACGTAGGAGGGGGTTGAGCCTTGGGCCAGCCTAGTGGGAGGTAATGCACGAGAGCAAATGTTCAAGGAGGGGAGAGTGAGTGCAGTGGGCCTAGGCCAGGGCCAAGTTCTTCACCCACTCTTATTTCCTTGTAACGTACATCTGAGTGCATCACACCAAGGTTTACAGATATTACGTGACTTGCCCAGGGACATTCAACTAAAGGACCAGACTGCCAGCCTGAGTTTCCGGCCTCTGCTCTTAACCCACCCATTTAACCCCTGCATTATATCCCCTCTCTCCATGCTAACGCCCTTCTGCCAGCATTCTCGCTCAGCCTTAAGCAAACTGTGCGGATTAAGACTGAACGGCTCCATTTTGGAGAAGACAAAACTGAGGCCCCACACAGTTAATGAGGTGACTGGGAAGCCAGTTACACGATGGAGACGACACTCAAGCCCAGGTCAGCCTAATTCCAGGGCTTTCTACTATACCTCGAGGTCTGGATCTACCAGGGCTGCGGAACTCACAGCTCACACGGGCCCTGACCCAAAGAAGAGAGCTTTGAGCTTTGTGTGCTGGAGGAGGTTAAAGCGTGGGAGGGCTGAGGTAGGGCAGGAGCTGGGCCGTGTCCATGCTGGAAGGCAGATGGGCGGCCTGCCTAAGGACGAGTCGAGGCAGGGTATGAAGGCCCTTGGTGGTTACCAATGCAATGGGCCCTTTCGGCACCAGAGCTCTCCATGAGGTCAGCTGAGACCCCGTCCACCTGGATGTCAGCTCAACTCTTCCCTCTGCCCAGGCCAGCTTCATTCCCCAAGCAGTGACCCTAAAAAAAAAAAAAATCCTGCATGATACACTTCCCTTCAGAGTCAGCTCCCTGGAAAACTCGAAGAGAAGGGTTCTCATTTCTAAAGAAAACTGTCTAGTTTGATAGGAAGCCGTGGCCTGAGTGATTGGAACGGCCGGAGACCCTTTCTCATGCAAGTCAGAAGGTGGAGAGGCATACCCCAGAGGAGCAGAAAGGGCTGGGACCTGAGGAGCTCCTGGGAGTTTCTGAGGGAGCCAGGAGAAGACAGAGCTGGTCTGAGCAGGGCTCGTCTGCCTACACACCAAAGGCTCATCCCCGACGCCCACAAGTGCAGGACGTAACAGGGGCCAGACTTGAACTTCTTTGTTGACATAATTAGTGCTGGCCCCAAACAGGAGCTTTTGTAGCCAACTTGGCGTGAGTTTGTGAGTTTTGATTGGCAAATTTGAAGCAAAGTTCAGCCAAGTTCTATATCTATTTTGCACCGTGCCTTCTGCGCAACTAAAGAGGCCAACTCTTCCGATAGATTTCCAGTTTTATGGTTGTTGGTAGCCGAAGATATTAGCTCTTTAAGTGGACAAATGCTTCTGGCAGCCCAGGCTGCGCTAGGAAGAGGAGAAATGCCTTCGGGTTCCTCCGAAAATTAATGTAATAAGATGCATTAATCAGAATTCTATCAAGTCTGCACACTTGGCCTGGGCTTAAGAGGCAATACTTTGAAATTGCAGTTGGCTAAGCTTCCCTATTCTTTGCAAATCAGAATCTGAAAAAAAAAAAAATGGAGCAGAGCTAATGTTTAAGAAAAACTGGCAATGAGAAAAAGGTCTGAGCAACTTTTAATTCCTTAGCTCCACTAGGGGCTGCAGAGGGTTATGGACAATTTGACTTTGGCATTTCCACACAGTTACTACAGGCTGGGATCAGAAACAGTTGCTTAGACACCCCCCCTTCCCAGCCGGCTCAGGATACATTGGGACAATGGTACGGGCCCAAGTTATTTACTTGTTCGTTTTTGGCTAACGGTAACCTACTTTGGGACCCACGATAGAATATTGGCTCTTCCTCGCCTTCAGATGTTTGTAACCAGGTGATGAGAAATTCTGGAAGCTAAAACAGGTCACACGGAGGAGCACATTGGCACTGTGCAACTTTTGACTTAAGGATTACCTTCTCAGGAAACCAAAAACACTGAGCCCCGAAATGAGAGCCAGTAACAGTTTCCTCTTACCGACTGCACACTCTTAGGTGACACCATACATCTTCAAGTGACATAACGGTGTCCTGAACATTGTACTACAATTTGGTCGTGCTTTTAATGTGACACAGCTACATCTGCATTTACTATTATAACTC
Source organism: Panthera uncia (assembly GCF_023721935.1). Classification (NCBI taxonomy): domain Eukaryota; kingdom Metazoa; phylum Chordata; class Mammalia; order Carnivora; family Felidae; genus Panthera; species Panthera uncia. Next base: position 16,848,858 of record NW_026057589.1, on the reverse strand, counting down.
AGTACCCAAGAGATGAATATTTTTAAAGACAAAGGGCCAGGCTTTTGTGGAAACATTTTTCCCTCTTGTATCAAAAAAAAAAAAAAAAAAAAAAAAAAAGTGGCTCCTTCTTGTCTGGTAGATTTCAGTAATTGGCAGGATTTTGAGTAAGCTCTTTTAAGAGCCCTCTGTTTCTATTTTCACATTAAACACACTTGCAATATCTATTAAAAGCACAAATACTGAAGCACACACCAAGACTATCAATGAGCTTACATCTGGAGTCCTGGATCTATCAGGAGAAATGAAGCGAACATTCATATAGTTTTATTTCTTGGGGAATTCAGATGTTGGAGGAGAAGAGGGTACCCTCTTTCTCTGGCCTCCTGGACCTGGCCAGTGTCCCACAGTTTACATTAACTCCATATCCGAGGGCTTATCAGAAGGGGTCAAGTTCAGGATTTGATCAAAACAACAAATACTGGATTCTGCCTCCATCTTGAAGAGTATTTCCATTAAAGCCTGGGGGATTCCACAGGGAAAAGGCCAAACAGACACATGGATATTCCTGCCATGTTCCGGCTGGGACCCCGTGGCCTTATGAGTCTAGGATGATGGAGCAATAGCCCCGGAAGGACACACAAGGTCACCCAGGGGACTTGGGGACATCTATCTGGGAAAGAGCCTCTGAGCCCCAAAGAGATCTTCAAAGTCATTCTCAAGGTTATGTCCGGGCACAGACGAGGCCAGATGTGAGTGTGGACTTGTAGGCAGCCAGCAGCAAGATGAGAGGTCTGCCTGCAACTGCCCTTGGCCTCAGCCTGACAGTTGCACGTCGAGCTCTTTAGCTCCTTTCCAGATTTTGTTAAAAGAACAGGAAAGAAAGAAGGCTCGAAGCCCAGGGGAAGAAAACGGAGCCATAACTCAGCGGAAGTCTTCCTTCACAGTCTCCCCCTGGCCCAGAGATGTGTTTTGCATAAAAGTTTATGCACTGGTCAAGAAAAGGGCCGTGGTCTGAGATTTTACACCCTATCTACTGGTCAAGGTCCTGGCAAGGTACAGGTGGCACACTCAAAATGGGTCATTTGAGGAGTGTTTAAGAGAGGCGCTGTTGGCGAAGATCGGCGTGGGGTCTAGGGAACCGGTGAGGCGTGTGCCGTGACCTGTGGTGAATAAGAGAACGGAGAGCTCCCTGCCCTTGCCCTGCTACAGAAGAAGGCTGTCCACCCCTACACGGCAGGGAGCAAGCCTGGGGATTAAACAGCACAACCCTGCTTTGTTCTGAATTCCCACGGGTAAATGCCCATCACTGGTGAATCCAACCTGAGCGTGAGAGAGGACAGCCCGCTGAGGTCAGCCTCCCGAGACACTGAGGCAGGGTAGGAAGGAGCTGGAGGGGTGAAGGTATGGTTTGTGCACAAACCATACCCCAGAGACGCTCAGGGGGCCTCGAGGTCTCCACTGTAAAGGCAAATGAGAGGCCAAGTACTCCTGTTTTCTCCAACTTCAACCGGGAGAACCTGGCTGCAATGGCTATACAGTTGATCCTTCAACAATACAGTTAAGGGCGCCAACCGCCCCACCCCCGCTGCAGCTGAAAACCTGCTTACAACTTTTGCCTCTCTCTAAACTCAAATATTTCATAGTCTATTGTTGACCAAAAAGCCTTACTGATAACATAAGCCGTCAAGTAACACCTATGTTGTATGCCGTAGGCATGATATATTGTACTCTGACAATAAAGTAAGCCAAAGAGAAGAAAATGTTACTAAGAAAACCATAAGGAGGAGAAAATACAGTTTCAGGACTGTGCTGTATTTATTGAAACATTCCGCACATCAGTGGATCCGAGCAGCTCAAACCCGAGTTGTATCGGCGTGCCCTGTTAGGTATCACTGGACAATACGACTCTTTTCCTAGAAAGATATCAATTGGAAACACCTAGCCTAGTTGCTCTCTCAGGTTTCTTCCAGGTCGTGCAGGATTCCATAGGAAGAACTGGATGTAATCCACAGTATGCGTATATAACGTCTCAAAACTGCATACGTTAGAGAAAGGCACTGACAATTTGCACCCAACCCCTGGCTCCTAGCCCCTTTCGTTGTGTAAGTACATGGGAAAGCCAACATTTTGAAGTAGGGGTTTATTTTAATTTTTTTTAAGAGACACCATGCCTTGGTAGTTTTATTTGGCAGTGGGACACAGAGGAATCTAAAAATTAGGGGGGAAAAAAAAGAACAGTTTTTAAACACCACTCCTTTGAATGCACATGGAAAAAGGCATATTCATTTTAAGACTTCTAGGGAAAAAGAGGTATTTCAACAAGATGACAGAAAGGAGGAAGAAGGGCAGAGGAAATTCAATTCCCCGGAGATGTAAAATGAGAGCCTGAAAGACACACAAAGTCAAGGCACACTTTTTGCTGAACCTCTTGAGAAGAAAGAGCTGGAATGGCTCCCCCGTAATTGGCGCCATCGGCCGGGAAGAGCGGGTCTCACCAAGCTCGGCTCTATCGTGTGATGACGGCATTCTGTGGGGCGGAGAGACCTGAAGCTGGTGTGCCAGGAGGGGTTTCAGGGCAGATTTTCAATCCAGAAGACAAAAGGAAAAGTCACAAAAGAAAACAACAGGTGCCTAAGCCAAGGGAGATAGAAAATAACCTGCACGTTGGGGGGTGGGGCAGGCCAGCTTGGGAAAGGTTGGAACTGGGGCCCTGCCTTTTCTAATATAGATTAATGACTCGCTCAGGCTAGCAGCTACAGACCTGCCAAATGTGCTGACCGCCTCAAATTAGCAAAGGTGGTGGCTGCGGAAGGAAGAGAGAAAAGAAAATGGGGGGAGTCTGAATGTGCCTCACTCATCCTGGTCTGACATATGACAAACAAAATTAACGGCGACAAAGAGAGAGCAACAAGTGTTTGGTAGTAGAAAACAAACACCGAATGGATATGATTGATCTCAAAGGGGCCTTCTGTTGTTGATAAGACCTTGAGATCGCAACAGACACAGGCGCTCACGCAGGAAGCCCCCCGCACGTGCCTCCTCACATCCGCACACAGCCAAGCCGGGCACGGCAGAGTAACATGGGCATAAGTGCATCGCTTTTAACCAGGACAAAATGCGTGTCCCCAGAAATGAGAACAGATTATCCTGGACTGTGGCAAAACTCGGCTCAAGGAGCTCACTCCGTTCTGGTCACCACCTTATAAAAATGTTATTCATCCGACACTTGAATGGTATTAGGAAAAGCACGAACACTGATTCTCACACTTGAAAGTCTGTGTGTTCATAAAAGGGCTCTGTACATACAGTTCAGGAGGCAAGAAAAAACAAAGGAAAGGACAAAAAATTCAATGAGAAGTATTTAGGGCTTGAAATACCTTTGTAAGGTAGATGACTGTATGTCAGCAAAACTGCAAAAATCAGAACCAATATTAAAGGTAAATTTGAAAAAAATCAACAAAATAACAAAACAGAAAAATACAGGTAAATTTGAGCAGCTGAATCTTTTTTCTGAAAAAAGAAAAAACCTATCAACCAATTATGGGGAAAAAAGATGTGTATACAAATTGCAATGACCAAAAAAAGGGCAAACACAAGTATCTCAGTATTGTCCTATAACATAATGGAAATAATAGAATTTAGCATAAATTTAGAAGGAAACAAAAAATGTAAAAGGAATTAATGACGAATGAAGGAAGGGAAAAAGGAAGGAAAGGAAGGAAGGAAAGGGAAGGGAGGAAGGAAAGAAGAAAAGAAGAAAGGAAAGAAAGAAAGAGAGGGTGGGAAGGAAGGAAGGAAGGAAAGAAGGAAGGAAGGAAGGAAAATGGTGGGAAGGAAGGAAGGAAGGAAGAAAAGTAGCAGATGGTGTGAGCATACACAATGACAGTTTCTACATGGCATTCTAATGACACGAATGTACTAGTAAATGTATTTCCCCAAAGTGGAAAATCCAACCCAGAGTCTATGAGTCAAGAGAGGAAGAGAAGATCATGAATTAAATGACAGTTTTGGGATTCTTGAAGAAAATTTACCTGTATGTGTACCTTCTGAGTATGTGTGCACACATAAGTATGTCCCAATTCAGAGTGTCACAGAACACTCATTTTCCCAGACTGTGAATTACTGAAGCCCAGCCTGCCTTTTTAACTGGTAGTTCACATGCACTCCAGGGCAAGTCAGAAGACCAGAGAAGCCAGATCCTTCCCCCTTAGCACACTGCTTGCCTGTCCCTTTCTCTGTAATCCTCTGAAATACAGTACAAGTGACTGAGAAACCAGGGAAGGCTCTTGATGTGTCCTAAGTTCACCAAATGTGCTCCCGGCACCAGAAGCCTGCGCTCTGCCTGTGATATTTTCTAAGTGTCTGCGTGTCCATGCAGCATTACTGTCTCTTCTGGCATTATGACAAAATGACGGAGCACTTGTCTTCCTGGATCTCGCGCTGTCATTTGTCTTTTTCTATGGAGTTTTTTTCCTCCTGCATAAGATGATTTGTCTCCGAAAAGAGCATCTTAATATAGTTATTCCTTCAGAGGAGAGCAAATCTAGTTCATATGCCCACCTTCTTCCACACTTGATATTATGGCACACTTCAGTCGGGATTAGGCAGGTTCGACAATTAGAACCGAATGTCCTGTTCAGCAGGCAAGCCGACTGGGAAGAAACAGCTGAAGGTACAATTCTCCACGGCTGCAGAATCTGTCAAGGCGGCCCTGGGAGCTGCTTTAATCAGTTGTTGACTGATTTTGCTAACAAATATGCCTCTAAGAGTCCCAGGTGACACAGTGGGTCGGGGGGGTCCCCTAATACTTCCTGGGGATGTTTTCTATCTCATGTTTCTGGAGCATCATGTTTGATGGCTTAGTATGAACTGCTAATGTGTTGCCACTCTCAGATGTGGGAAACAACTGTGGATGGTTGCGGGCACATCAATATATCGGCTTATATGGACCGGGACACGCGATTGGGCAGAACCTAGTATTTCTCAGGTTAGCTGCTATTTAACAGATCTAGGTGGAGATTGCAAACCAGGGGGAATGAAGCTCTGGGCTGATAGGGATTTCTTGACTATCTCAGCATCGTTTTGCAAACCTAAGACAGTGAGCTCCCACAACTCTGAAGGACGGTAGCAAAGGACCTTCTAGGGGCGCCTGGGTGGCTCAGTAGGTTAAGCGTCCAACTTCAACTCAGGTCATGATCTCGCCATTCATGAATTTGAGCCCCGCATCGGGCTCTGTGCTGACAGCTCAGAGCCTGGAGCCTGCTTTGGATTGTGGGTCTGCCCTCCCCTGCTCACGCTCTGTCTCTCTCAAAATTAAGTAAACATTTTAAAAAATTTCACAAAAAAGCGCCTTCTAATCCAACCGTGTTGAGACTGCTCTTCCCTACACTCTCAAGTCACTGGTTAAGGGCTGTGGAGATTTGCATCTGGGGCTGAGAGATTACGTGCAAGTAAAGGAAACATGACCTCAGCTCTTTCCCTCTGGAGGATGCATGTTCTTACTGCTTCTCTAGGGCTAGGAGATTTGCAGGAAAAACAGGACACCAAGCGTCCCCAAGAAATCGCATGCCTTGAGGGAGGTGAGTGTGGATGGACTACTGACACAGGGGAAGAAGACAAGTTGAAGTGCATGTGAGACCGAGCTACCACCCCATGTGGTGGTCAGCCCTTGCCAGCAGCGACCCAAGAGCTCACAAAAGCCCCTACGTGGATGAGTAAAGCACGATACCATTCTCTCTCTCCTTTTTCCTTTTCCAACTAAGTCTTAAGAAACTGTCATCACACTCACCAGGACGTATGAAGCCAAGGCAGCCTGAGAGCAGACCTGTTTGTTCCCTTCCTGGAAGGGATTTGGAAGCAGACATAGCCCCTGTGTCCTGGATTAAATCCCTGAAATTCTTTAAAAACCTGATGGGAGGAATGAAAGAAAAGAAGGCACCAAAGAGAAAAGCTGGGTTTCCACTTGTGGAAGGGGTGGAGGGTGTAGAGACAGGTTTCGGTTATTAGCCTGAAAGTTGAGATTATCTTAGTTGTACCTGCTGGGGAAGCAAATCATACCAAATACAATAAAAACACCTTCATTCAAAAATGATGTTTTTTGGGGGTGCCTGGCTGGCTCAGTCGATGGAGCGTGCAACTCTTGATCTCGAGGTTGTGAGTTTGAGCCCTATGCTGGGTATAGAGATTACTTAACAATAAAAAATATTAAAAAAAAAAAAAAAGTTTTCCTCCCCAGACTACCATGGTGGATTTTTTTTAGATCTCCCTTGGCTTTGCTTTGGCTTCTGTCTCTCCCCCAATCCCCCAAAAAAGATTTCTAAAAACATTCTGCTCAGACATCCATTCCGAATAATAGGACACATGGTATAAAAGCAAACCATCCAAAAGCATTTGTACATTTTCTCATCTGATTTGAGATTGCCTCTGAAAAGGGAGTAGGGTGGGGGGTGGGGCGGGGGATGGAACGAAGTGCTCTCTCCATTCGGAGCACCATGTATCCTCAGCGCTCCGTGGCGTCCGTAGCTCATTAGCTACAGTTAGTACGAAGCCTATGACCTGTGGGGCCATAAAACTCCCCATAATAATTCATCAGGTCCTGAGAGCTCCCCTAAGTACATTCAGATCAAGTGCATGACATTTCCCCCTAATGGTGGCATTGGCTAATGGCCTAACAGAATTAAGATGGCTCCACCAAGCCACGCAATTATATTACGTAAGCTCAAATGAGTGGCTATCTTTGAGGTTGAAGGGTGGACTCAGAATGGCACTTTAGGCTGGTGGTCAAGACCACACCCAAGAGCCCTGGGAAAATGAAACTATTTGAGCCTCGGTTTACTCATCTTTCAAGTAGGGACATTAATACTGATGGCTTAGGTCTGGTGTGAGGATTATATGGGATAAATGCTTGACTCTGTTAGGGAATTATTTTTCTATTGGAGATTATGTTTAAAATAATGATGCACTGATGATGAAACCTTTGCTTCCCCCATCCATGAATAGACTTGTCTCCTTTCCCCAGTGGTTGCACACTTTCCTACTATGAGAACACCTTAAATGGCGTCAGAAATTCAGACACCCACACTCTTTGTAACCATTGATTGAGTAAACACATAATGATTGAATACTACTATGAATGCAGTAACACTTTAAAATGATTACTTCACACATCACCAAAGCATTTCCCCGCATTTGAAAACCATTTGCATCTACATAAAGACCTATTATTTATCCCATCTATAATACCATAGTTGCAGCATATAGAGAGTTGAAGAAACCTTATAGTAACTCCATAGTCCAGAGGGTGAAGCATTGCCCTTAAGGAAGACTGCAGGTCTGAGCTCCTGGAGGGTGCTGGAGGAAGAGGATATGGGAAGACGGGGCAGACGACATGACATGGAGGCTGAGTTTGGTGGCTCCTAAAAAGAAGGTGGCCAGGGGGAGTTGCCGTAGGGAGTTCAATCAGTTGGGTCACACCCTAGAAGGTTCTCCAAATAGGGGAAGGAGATGCCTTTGGGCATCAGGACCTGGGGAGAAGATGCAACGTTTGAGCTGGTTGACTTTAATCCCCGAGTGAAGATGGGAACAACAACAACAACAACAACAACAACAACAACAACAACAACAACATTAGAGAACCAACCTCGAAGTTTTGCCGTCCAATTAAACTTTTTGCAATGATGAAAATGTTCTACAGTGTGCTGTCCAATATGGTGGCCGTGTGCAGCTACTGAACACTTGAAATGTGGTTTGTGTGACTGAAGTAGTGACTTTTTAAAAAATTCACATCATTTAAATCCCTTTAACTTTAAATAACTACATGTGGCTACTACTGGACTACACTGCTCTAAAGTTTGCTCAGACCTGTTTGAAGAGATCCTGATTATATAGGTGTAACTAGTTCTCTCTGTCTGAGAATCAGCTAATGGCTGATAAAGGCTGGAACCTTTCAAACTAAGGAAATACTTCTTTTAAGAAGCCATAAAACCCTCCCAGGTGACATCGAGCTGCTTTATCCCGTGGCATTCTGCTTTTGCCACATTTGAATCAAGTTTTAGGCAATGTTATTAATTAGAAACAGGGTAGAAGCAAAAACAGTAAAATAAACCCGAGCCCTCGATGTTACAGCTGTCATTTTTTACATGGCCTCATGATTCAACGATTAATGGACCTTAAAACAATCGTAAAACATCAAGGCCCTTGCTCAAGCTTAGAAGAACAAGAATAGCTTTACTTCTGCTCCAGTCTTGTTTTAAATTCATTGGGTGTCACCAAGCTCTGTAAACACTTTTAAGTATTTTGACATTGTGGTATGAGATGCTGTTAATCTGTTTCCTCCCTGACCTTCATTGGCCAGCAGCATGTTGCGACTCAGTGGAAAATTCATGAAAAACAGCAAGGATGTACTCGGTGACACAGATTAGGACACAATAAAGCTAAATAATGGCTATAATGGACAGATTCTGATTCAATAAACTAACTCACCAAAGATTTATTGAGCGTCCAGTCTATCCCAGGCACTCAGTGGACACTTGCCCATATAACCTATTTCATTTGCACACTCCTCAGCGTAAATACATGGGGCCAGCATCAGTGTCTCCATTTTATAGATGAGCACGCTGAGGTCCAATCACGCAGTTAGTAGTAGGTGGAGGTGGGACTCAAAACCAGGTGTTCTGACTCCTAAACAACACTTCTTCGTCCAGTATGCCACTCCAGGATATTAACATTTTTCTTAAGATATATGGCAGACTGTATTTTTCAAAAGTGACCCTACATTCCCTTCCAGAACCCTCCCATTGCTCCATCGAGAGGCGGGGTCTATTTCCTCTTCCTGTAAGCCTGGGAAGCCCTGTGTGATGACCTATGCAAACAGAATGCAGAAAAATGCTCCATGACTTCTGTGGCTACGTCATAAAGGGCAATACAGAATGAGCATGGCTCTCTCTCTCTCGGGACATTGACTCTTGGAACCCAGCTGCCATATTATGAGGAAGACTAAGCTCCGTGGAAGCAAGGTGTAGGTGTTCCAGCCAAATGTCAGCATCAACCCCAGACTCACCAGTGAACCATGCTCAGATGATCACACACCCCCGGTTTGCAAGCTGCCTCAGCTGACGCTGACTGGAGCAGAGACAAGCTGTTTCTTCCATCCTTGCTCAGACCACAGATTCATGAACAACATAAATGTTGTCATCTTAAACCACTAAATTTTGGTGTGGTATGTTATGCAATAGTCACTGGAACATGGTCAAACTTTAATCAAACTCTACAGAACAGGCAAATGCTTTAATTCCCTCATCAAAGACATCCGATGGCTAGATAATGTGTTCCCATGAAAGAAATCCTGAGGGGAAAAAGATAAAGGCTTGGCTACGGAGAAACACTAAGAATTTGGAAGGCTTATTATACTAGGGAATTGAATGGAACAGTTGAAGGAAAAGAAAACAGAATGCCTAATGAATATACCAGAAAGTTTAGATTTATGGGATTGTACATGTATTGCTTTGAGGGCTAAGATCTATCTAGAGCCTCCAATGGCTTTGGACTAATTTCCTAGTTTGGCTCTCAAAGACTCAGTGCCTTAAATAGAATTTCTACTTCTGTCTCTTGGGGGTACGGGATGGCACTGGGTTTACTGCACAATGTTCAGAAGATGAGAAAAATGTTGCCAGGGTGCTAGAAAGGGGACCCAACACAGGGGACCCAACACAGGGGACCCAACAAGGCAGAAGAACATCTCATTCACTTCTATATTCACGCATCCTGCCACTGTCCCTGAGAGTTTCTAGAGGAATTAAAAGAAAAACTGGGTATCCTCATGGACATCTGGTCACACAAACAGTCGAAGAAGGTTGGCAAAGCATGATGGTGACTTCCATTTGACACTCACGTGTTTCGCCAATCGAGAGGTTATTTATGTGTTGGCAACGCATCACTTAAAATCCAACGTGGAACTCACCATTTTCCAAATGCCCTCAAGGTGGCTCCTGTCCGTGGTGTCTCGAGTTTGCCCAGAGGTGCTGGCTAACTAATCAGATCCCCCTCAAATACATTTTCCCTTTCTCGGTTAAGATTCCTTCGCTCATCTTAAACATTTTGCAGTCTATTTCTTAAACTTTGATGTTTTGGCAGTAATATTCTTGACTTCCATTTAGATGACCACACACACACCTATATCTTTACTTTTAAGATGCGATGAAAATATCAGGACTAAGAAACATTTTGTACGAGCTTCCCAAATACAGATAGAAACCACCCACAGCGATCGGGAGCAGTATTTAAATCTTTCAGGAGCTGTTACTTTTGAAGAAATTTAGATTAATTGGGCTGCCTTTAAAACCTGTAATATTGCCACGGAACCATCCTTAAAATCACAGAATGCCTAAGGTATAAACAGCTTTTTTTTTTTTCTTTTTATTGATGGCTGTGAATTTTCTGTGCACACCTGTACTATCAAGGTAACTTTTGCTATAAACAGCATTTTTAAATGATCACATAAAAAACTATCAAGCACTAAATTAGAAAAAAACAGAAATTCGAAAGTGATAGTTAAATTTATGAAGCAATTCTGCTACACTCAAAGGCTCATTGCTTGACATGTAAAAAATTTTTGAGCTGCGTGTAAGACCTGAGTATGAATTTGCCTCCAGTGGGGGAACCACAATCCACACCAGGCACCAAACGAGAGCCACATGCAGCACATACGCGCTTTGGATGTGCGCTTGTTTGCATGACTAATGGTGATAATATTAAAAGTCTTTTCTCATCATTTCAATTCTTTCATTTTTTATTTTTTTTTTATTTGGCTGAGTGCCTTTTTTGCTACCTCCAAGAGCTGTTAATTTTGCTCGCTGCCGAGCAAAAGTCAAAGTCAGAGTCTAAACAGCTTGTAATGAGTTTTCAATGGCCCATCTCAATGAAATTGAGGGCAAAGACCAGCCGGCTCAGGCAATGTCAGCCCTCGGAATTTATTAGTGAGGGCGAGTAGTGTTGGGGGGAAAGGCGCAGCGGAGGGACGGAAATTCCTGGGCTCTTCGAGAGGAGGCCCGGCCCTTATTAAAAAGCGGTGACAGCCGACTGTTCCAGGCAGGACACACAATATCAGACCCATCTGCCTCCGACCTCCACTGTTACGGGGTCACACCTGGTTGGGGAATGAGGGAGACAGAAGTCTCTTAGGAATTGAAAGAAGAGCTTCCACCTCACTGTGGACGTGGACGTGGGCGTGCCTAACTCTCGCGTCCATCCCTCCACAAAGAAGGCAGCGCTCCTCTTTCTCCAGATTCTCCACGTATCACCTGCAAACACGCATGCGCACGCATACAGACACACGCATGTGCGCGCGCGCACACACACACGCACACACACACACGAGTCTCAATCTGCCGCTAATGGCGATTTATGCAAAATGGGGCAGCGTTCAGTTTTTGAGTTCTGACTTTTATTTGTTTAATTCTGTTTAAATTTCTCCACCGTACATGTTTCCTACAGATCCCTTATGATTCTCCTTCCAGGAATATCCTTTAAAACCACACAATGCTTTTCTGCACAAGTACAAAATCTCCATATAAAACAGAATTCTGCAAGAGCCTGACAAATAAATTCTACACTTGAGAGCAGAGATCAACTTGACAATAGCTTCTTCGGCCACAAGAAATGTACCGTAAAGCCACTAAAATAATACACTTGAGCAAGGTGGTGGTTTGAGGGGGTAAAAAAGGTCTTACTTCTGCACAGCCACATTTATTTATTTATTTATTTATTTATTTATTTATTAGGAAACAGGTATGTGCTAAGGGTGACACATCCTGTGAGTGGAATAAATTAGGACTGTTGGATCTTCTACGATGATTTTTTTAATATAATTAATATTATATATTAATTTCTATTAATTGTATTGACATTAAATCAATTGGTATTGATATTAAATCAATTGATATTGATATTAAATTATAATTGATATTGATATTAAATCATAGTTTGATGTTAATGCTGATATTAGATTATAATTGATTCCAACATATTCTTTATGGAACACCTACTAAATGCCTGCCCCACTGCTAGGCACCAGGGACAGAATGGCAGGCCTGGTGATGGAAGTCAGTTCATTTTTCTAGCCATTCATTCATTTCCTCACCCATTCATTGTCCACTGATTCAGTCAGTGAATCACAATATTCACATACATCTACTAGGTATGTGCTAAAAACAAGGCTGTGGACTAGGTTCAGGGAGGGAATTACATGGTCTCCACCCTTAACTAATTAAGACTCTAGTGGCACAGAAAATTCCAGATTAGCATAGTGGATTTCCAAAGCCTTCCACAAACCAACCATTAACTTCCTGTTTATTTAAACAGACCTGTTTTCCTGGTATTCACCTTATTCTTTTCCCTTGTCCACTTGCATTCACAGAACTATCCTCAGTCTCTTTGCACCAGCTCATGTCTCATCCCATGCCCCATAGCATTGCTGGGACATTCAACATACCTTGAATGTCTTGTACAGGGTGTACACGGAATGGGTTTGTACACATTCAACAAATAGCAAAAAAAAAAAAAAAAAAAAAAAAAAAAAAGTGGGCTCTGTGTTTAATATACCTGTATAGTTAAAAAGCATGTCTGATCGAAGAGTGAGCATTACTCATGGGCACATCCGTAGTCATTTTCACAATGACAATCATGTTAATAACAATAACACTAAGAAGCAGCAGCAGCAGAAGCAATTACTCTGTGCCAGACTTTGTGATATAGGCCGTTTGTACGCATTATCTCATTAAATTCTCATTTAACCTGCAAGTCAGGTACTATTTTTATCCCATGTTGCTGATAAAAGGTTGACAGAGGTTAAGTGATTTCCCCCAAATCACAAAACCCGTGCATTTCAGATCAGGGGAATCTGACTTCAAAAACCTATGAAATAACAAAACCCTGTTTTAGATCGTAAATCCTACACAGCTTTAGTCTTTGAATCGAAAATTGAAATGTTCTGTTGTCTGAACGTGAAATGTAATTGATCCATATACACTAAGGAGAGGGACTGAGGATGTGTGCGTGAGCTAGGAGGAGGTCTCTATCCGAAACTTACCACCGCCAACTTTGAAACTCTGTGGGTAACCTTGTTCAGAGACCAAGTAATGGAGATCAGCTGCTGGTGTGCCGAAGGAATTGAAGAACCTTCTCCCCTCACCAATAAGTATCAGTTTCCTTACCAACCTTACCGCGTTCAAACGATGGGGGCATAAACACCTTCACTGGATGGTAGAATGCCACCAGTTCTTAAAGAACAAGAGAGAGGGAATTACATCCCCAGTCACCCAGAAAACTGCACCATGGAAGAAAGAAACTATTACGTGAGCAATATTCATGCCTACAAATGTTGCATTTCACAAGACTTGCCTAACAGAGCTTCCTGCTTCAGGTTTATTTTAAGTTGTGTTTTTTTTTTTTTTTTTTTTTTTTTTTTTTTTTTTTTTTTTTTTTTTTACTGTTTACTTATTTTTATGAGAGAGAGACAGAGGACGAGCAGGGGAAGGGGCAGAGACAGCGGGAGACACAGAATCTGAAGCAGGCTCCAGGCTCTGAGCTGTCAGCACAGAGCCCAGTGCGGGGCTCAAACCCAAGAACCCTGAGATCATGACCTGAGCCAGAGTCAGACGCTTTACTGACTAAGCCACCCAGACGCCCCCTGCTTCATGTTTTATATTGGGGAACACCCCGTCACAACTTTAGAAGCTATCAGCTTATTTATTGACTAAGAAAATCAGTCAAGTGAGTGCAGGGGAGAAAATGTGATCTCTAGAGAAGTTTGCTACACTTGCAACAAGCCTGATAGACTAGACATACCTACCTTGGCCAACTAAGCATTTGGGTTTTTGAAAAAATTTTCTCACTCTGAAAAGCGATCTGAAATGAGGGGAACTTCCACGTGAACCCCTCAAATATGTGCAGATGCATCTCCGCTGTGTCTAGCTTCCCCACTGATTGTCAGCTGATGTTGCAAACCTTTTAGCAAAGGAAGGGAATGACAAATCCTACCAGTGAGGACGGTCTCTGTGCGGCAATGCACGTAGAGGGCTAATTCTGACCTCGCACGCTTACTCCTATTCCCCAGCCCTGCAAATTCTTTCTTAGGAGAAGGAAGAAGCTGAGAGTAACACCTTCTTCCGGGTGATTTTCACACCCAGTGTCTAGAGGGTCCTACAGAATCATAACCTGTAGACATCACACTACACCATCTGCTCACCTCTTTCCAAGCAAAATCTCAGTGCAACATATTTGGCTTTGGGCTTTCTGCTGAAAACACATGGCATGCATTTATGGGAAACCTGGCCCTTCCCTGGCATTCCTCTGAAATACTGTGGCTGAAAAGCATGACTTTTTTTTTTTTTTTTTTTTTTTTTTTTGCCACGGAACAGTGAACATTTATACAATCATTAAAATCGCATCTACCACCATATTTTTTCTCCTTCTCAGTTTTAATACATTTTTATAATTGCATTGAAGATATTCTAACCCTGTTTTTAGTGCAAAGATAAAATTTATGAACCGTGACAAACGTATCATCTCAGAGCCAACCCAAAGGATAACAATATGTGTGGTAAAACCCAAGTGTTAGCTCCCTTCTGCCCATTTAATGGGGTGAGAGAGAAAAAGAGTTAATCCAGACCCCAGTCCTCGAATTCCAGACGTGGGAGAAGTTCCCAACTCATGCCCTAGAGCCAAGACAAATTTCAAGGAAAAGTATTTATTCATACAAAAATTTTTCTAAAGTCACACATGTATTTGAGAGTACGATTAATATATATTTTTAGTTTTTATGCTGTGTATAATTTCTGCAGCTTCTGGCAATACAACCCAATGTATCTGATTAGATTTTTGTCAGAATGACTCACTCACTTTCCCCCTTTATCTTTTCCATATTTCCATCAGAATGCGTTTTGGGAGGGCATAATGAGAAGGGGCCATACAGGGAGCAGAAAGGACAGCAGATAAGTGCCAGAGAAAGTGGGTGACCTTGAACAAGTCCCTCTCTCTGGGCTTCACTCTCCTCATCCGTACAAGGAAGGATTTAGAGTAGATTTCTCATCTCGACAATGAAATGTTACAAAAAGATTATTTAAAATAAAATAAAACACCTCCAGCTTTCAGATGATATCACTGGTGAGATAATCGCTTTTAAAAGAAAAATCTTAAATGTTGATGAGCTCTTAAAAATGCAGCAATCACATTTGTATGAATGTGTGTTTCCAAACCCAGGGGGACACCCTGAAGTTAAAAAAAAAAAAAAGAAAGAAAGAAAGAAAGAAAGAAAAAGTGGGGGAGGGGATTTTGGCAAGCACCTGACCTGGGGTTTTTACTCCTCCCTGCAGAGTGCAACCTGGCCATGAACTCTCCGCTGGGGAAGAACACAAGAGACAAGTCTAACTCTGATGAAGCTCTGCCTCCCTTGCTCTTTGGAAACAGAGAGTTTTAAATATTTCCTAACTTTACCTAATAGCCTTGACTAAGACACCAATGCTAGGGGACCATAATGAAGTAGAGGTAATCTCCACAATTTAAAAACACTTATTGTGACAAAATGGATTGACGAGGTGCTGGTGATAGAAGCATGCATAAATGAAATGCATCCCACCGGAAAAGCATTTTGCTCACATTGTCATTTACGGCTCCTGAATTAATAGACCAAGAAAGGCACCACCGGCCCCAACAAAATGCCGTAAAAGCACTAGCAGCTAGCGGTGTCTCAAACTTTAATTCCCCTGGGGAGAAAAGGACACTGCCTAATCTGTATTCAGTCCTGACATTGGCCACATCTGATATGGAACATTAGCTTCTAAGTCTCTCAATAGACTAGTGTCCTTCAGTTTATATTACTTTATGTTAATAGTAGAAAAATTACACACAACATCATTTATCATTGTTATACTCTGCTATACATCCCATAGCTTATTTTAATATATTTATTTACCCCTGAGACGGTGAGAAATTAAAAATATATATGTATCAAGAAAAACCCATAGGGAAAGAATCATTGTAAACCTCTCCAAAAAAAAAAAAAAAAAAAAAAAAGAAAAAAAAAAAAAAAAAAAAAAACACAACAAACTCCCTTGGGGGTAAGATATATTATATAGCTAAGCTTGTGAATGATAAGGTGCTTTCTGCCTAAGGACGCGGGTATGGGCTGTACAATAATTCCCGGCGCACGAGTACATAACAAAAAGCAGCATATTAATGATAATATATCTTTTGTTCCCTCATCTCACCAGTTTTTTTTTCATTTGTCGATTATATCCGTGGGTCCCTCTTGTTCTGTTATTAGCTTTTCTGACATTTGACCTCTAGCTAAAGAAAGGCAAGATTTTTTTTTTCCTTTGAAAAGCACTGTCAATCTGAACCTGACTTTCACTTTTTGTGACCCAGATTCCACAAGAGCATGGTGGAAACTCAGTTTGGATTAATAACGGCAATGATGGCCTTGCATTTAGCGCCTTAACTTCCGCAAATGGGTTGTGCTCACATCATAGAGACAACGCAGTGGGTTTACAGGGCCAGGAGCATTGGGGCGGAGAGGGTGGAGGGGGTCTGGGCTCCATGTTGAGCCTCCGCCCAGCTCTCCCTACAGAGCTTGGGTAGTGACCCATCTCTCTGGGCCTCAGTTTCCTCAGAAGCAAGAGCACTTTTGACTTGATGAGCTGAGTGAGACCCCTTGCAGCTCCAACGATTTTCTGTGATTTTATGTGTCCCCATCAGTCTCACGAAGCTGGATGGATCTGCTCATTTTTCCAAAGAGCAAACGTAAGCTCAGGAATATTAACTGAGGTCCAGGGTGGGAAATACACCAGTACTGGGGATGGGACGGAGCCTGGCTGGGTCTGCCCAGCACCCTAGTCTGGACCCACGCTGCCCAGGGAGCATCTCTTGCAGTGAGCCTTGTGGGGAAGGTTCTGCTCTTGGGGTTTGGGGAATTAATATAAGCTTGTGGCTCAGGACTGCCCTTTATATCGAACTTTCATTATTTTTACCACTTGGACCCTTAAAAACAAAAAAGGCATGTCTTGAATAACACATGGTTATGTTCTGTGTCTTATTCAGGTAAGAAGTAACAGTCTTAAGACATCTACCCTCCCCCCCACCCCTCCCACCCCACAGGTTCTCTTGGTCACAAGGGACTGTCACAGATCAGGTCATGTCATCCTCACCCAACACAAGCAGGCAGGGCGGGTACAATTTCCTTGATTCTACTGATAAGGAAACTTAAGATAAAGATAAGAACTAATGCAGTCTGAGCTCCACCTGAATGGCTGAATGGCTGAGCTGCGAAGTGAAATTCAGGTCTCTTGATAATACATGGCAATGACACAAATAAACACATATTTTTGCAATGAATATGGACAATAATTAATTATTTTCCAAAAGGCTAAATAAAACTGGTGTGGTTTATACAAGACTGCACAATTAAAAAAAATTATTTATTTGGGGCAGGGGCAGTGATGGAGACAGAGAATCTCAAGCAAATCCCATGCTCTCAGAGCAGAGCCCAACACGAGCCTCGATCTCACAAACCTTGAGATCATGACCTGGGCCAAAATCAAGAGCTGGACGCTTAACCGACTGAGCCACCCAGGTGAGCTAAGGCAGTGCCATTTAAATTTTTTGATGTTTATTTATTTTTGGAAGAGAGAGAGAGAGAGAGAGAGAGAGCAAGTGAGCAGGGGAGGGGCAGAGAAATAGTGAGTCACAGAATCTGAATCAGGCTCCAGGCTCTGAGCTGTAAGCACAGAAACTGACGCGGGGCTTAAACCCACAAACCGTGAGATCGTGACCCAAATTGAAGTTGGATGCTTAACCCACTGAGCCACCCAGGCACGCTAAGACTGTGCAATTTGAAAGTAATATAGTAGAGAGCAAGGCAGACAAGACAATGTGTCACTGAAAACATTTCTCTTGCCTCCTGATGGCATCACCATAGGACACTCCCCAGACCCTCTCCTAGCTATGTGTGACCATGTGACTGAGTTCTGGCCAATGGAAAGTAGGTGAGAGTGATCTCATTGCTTCTAGGCTTGGCCCATAAAAACCTCCTGGGAGTCCTATTCTCTTTCTTCCTTCATCCAATGTCTGGATTTTGAGGATCCAGGAGAAGATCTGAGGCTGTAAGGGATGGATGAACCCAAGATGTCAAAGCCTGAGTCCCTGGATCACAGCATAGGAGGCCAGCTGCTCACCGCCTTCACTGATTGTTACTTGAACAAGAAATCAACTTTAGTTCTGGGAGTTGTTACAGCAGTTAGCCAGTCTCGACTAAAAGAAGAAAGTTCTGGAAGGGAGTCAAGAAGTGTTTTCAGTATGATAGCTAGGTACACATTTATTTTTATTTTTAATTTTTTAATTGATGTGGTTTTTTTAAATGTTTTTATTTATTTTTGAGAGACAGATAGGGAGATCATGAGGCAGAGAGAGAGGAAGACACAGAATCAGAAGTAGGCTCCAGGCTCTGACCTGTCAGCACAGAGCCTGATGTGGGGCTCAAACTCATGAATCACGAGATCATGACCTGAGCTGAAATTGGAGACTTAACCAACGGAGCCACCCCGATGCCCCTGCTAAGTAAACATTTAAAGCAATTCTTGTCAGCAGCCTAAAGTTTTTACCACACCCTGTTTGAGAAACCAATGATAGATCTTGGATCTTTAAGATATAAATATTCACAGGAGGCTTTTTTGTCTTATTATAGACATCAACTAATTTTACTTTTCATTCATTATCTTACCACATTTCACTTACTTGAACCTTATGTTTCTGTATCCATTTGGCGGTGAAGATAATGGTGGTGCTGAAAATAGCCAGTATTTATTGGGTTCTTATCTGTCAGCCACTTTATGAGATACTTTGCATACAATGTCTCATTTCCTCTTCAAATATATTAGGTAGATGTCATTATTATCCCCATCTTATAGATGAGAAAACTGAAGTTTAGAAACATAAGGGACCTACCCACTAGACTCAATTCCCAGAGGCTGGCCCAATGAAGGTCGTGTACTTGCTGCATAAAGGGATGAGATTCAAGAGCCAGGTCTGGAAGTCAGTGTTAAGTAGGGAAGGGAAGTGCGGCCCTCCGAGGCAGCGTTTTCCAGACATCCATGTGCACTGTGGGTTCTGTTTTAGAACAGGAAGACCCAGCAGTGGCCTAAAGCCCCAGGTATGACGTAGAGGAACTAATGAGCGCTCATCCCATCGAGACTGAGGTTGGAGAAAACATTCTGTTGCAGTCTGTAGGTGGCCCTCAGAAGTTAAGGACTTCCTTCCCACTCTACTCGTTGACAAAACAACTGGACAGACAGAAGGGCACAGTGATCAAGAGCCAGCTTTCTGGAGTGAGACTGCTGGACTCAAGTACCCTACATGAGATCAGAGATAAGTTAAAGTGTTTGTCCCTCATTTTCCTTGTATGTAGAAATTATTCAGAATCGATAATTCAGGCTATGATCACTGTCATGATCAACATTATCACTATCTCCAGCACCAGTCTATTCTTCAAGGAGGGATCTCCTTAACCACCACCACGTACATTGGATCGACTGGAGAAACCACCAGCTCAGAGACCAGCCTGAAGCCTCCAACTCCTACTATTTACAGACTTACTGGAACGCTTGTGTGATAAGGACAAGATTAAGTGGTCAACCATGGATATCTGCAGTATGCCAGGCACAAAGTTACTACACAAAAGGCAAATCATTTCTTTGTCACTGACTTACTCAAGGGCAGACAGGTCCAAGGAGCCACAGGTGGCAGTTCCATGGCCCGCTGCTGAACCTTCTGCGATAGGCGGGTGCTGCTTGGGGTGTCTAACGACAGGGGTCCCCACCTTCCCAGGCCAGAGCATCGCCATTATTACACTAGCGTGTGAGAGTAATGGCACCAGCAATGGCAGTAATAATAGCAGCAGCTATGATGCTGAGCGTTCACTATGGGTCCAGCGCTGTGCCCACCGCAAGAAGACCTTCCCTCCTTGAATCTCACAGGAACCCTAAGAGGGAGGCATAACTTACCGTTTTGGGGTTTTTTTGGACGGGGAAATTGGTGTTCAGAGAGTTTAAGTATTTTGCCTAAGGGGACACAGAAAGGGGGATTTGAATCCAGGTCACTGCTACCCTAAAGCCCAAGATATTAAGAACTTTTCCATATGGCACGAGTCTTTCTGAGCCCTACCTGCTGGGGGCTCTCTTCCATGTCAAAAATTTCCCTGTTCCTGACCTGGTTTCCTCTTAGGAACTATTCTAGGCAATGTTTACCCCCAATGAAATGATGAAGTGCATTTGTAACATTTCTGAATGAAATCATAAGTCATTTCCATAATGGCTGAATAGTCTGAAAAAATAGAATTTTGCTGTGCACTATGTGAACACACTGCATAATATTTAAACAATAAAGGTTACCTCTCATGTACCACAGCTGTGTTTTATGCTAATAACCAGAATCATTTAATTATGGGCTAATGACCTGCAAAATTTCATTTTAAAAATGAAGTCATATCTGGGCTTATGGAATGCAAAATTGGATAAAAAATGAGGAAAGTCAATGGTCAGTTTATATTCTTGAGTCAAGAGCAGCTGAACAGTCTATGCTGTATCATTCCAACTTTGAGGAGTAAAAGAATTTGGGCATTTCAACTAGAAACAGGAAGGAGATTCTCCATCTTATGGATCATACTGGTATCACTCGAGAGTCACTAGGATACAGAGAGAGATCCCTGGTCCACCATCCTGGTTATCAACAGGGATTTGGATCTGTGTCTTTCCTCCTTCCTCTGCAACAGCTCTCTCTCCTTCTACGCTTGGGATCTGTTACTGCTAAGCCTCAGCCGTCCAGGGAAAACAGAGAACAGAGCTATGGACAATCAAGCTCTCTGTTGGGGATCCTGGTGAGTGGCTTGGCCTTCCTGGACGTTTGCTTCCATGACCACGTTCTATCCCTCGGGGAGAGGTACCAAACACATCCTCAGCCATCGCACAGTGCTTTGGCCAGCCTTGATCTCAGATTCCTACAGGTGAGATTCCCAATCCATGTGGGTTGTAAGCTCTACATGTTGTCTGCCCAAACTGTTCTTCTTGCTTTCTTGCTAACAGAATTGTGATCCTGTTTGGGTGGCAAAGTTCCTGGCAGACATACTGGAGACAATGTAAGCCAATCATGGTGTGACAAAATTGTATTAATGGCCCCAGTTCTTCACTACACTCTTATGTGTGCCCTCTATCATGCAAATGTGCAGGGCCCCCACTCCATAGGGCCCCACTCCATGCAAATGTGCAGGGCCCCACTCCATATGACTTGCTTTGATTCTGAGATATGACCCCAAAAGCACAAGCTGCAAAAGACAAAAAAAAAAAAACAAAAAATACACTGGACTTCATCAACATTCAAAGGTTTTGTCTATCAGGAGATATTAACAAGAGAGTTAAAAGATTACCTACAGACTAGAAAAACCTATGTGCAAACCACATATTGATAAGGTTCTAGTATCCAGAATATTACAACTCAACAAAAAACCATAATCCAATTAAAAGACGGAAAAGGGGCACCTGGGGCTCAGTCGGTTGAGCATCAGACTTCGGCTCAGGTCAGGACCTCACGGTTTGTAACTTCAAGCCCTGCAGTGGGTTCTGTGCTGACAGCTTAGAGCCTGGATGGAGCCTGCTTTGGATTCTGTGTCTCTGTCTCTCTCTGCCCCTCCCCTGCTTGTGCTCTGTCTCTCTCTCAAAAGTAAATAAACATTAAAAAAAAAAAGACAGATAAAAGAGTTGAATAGACATTTCTCCAAAGGAGATACGCAAATGGGCAATAAGCATATGAAAAGATGCTCAACATCATTAGTCATCAGGGAAATGCAAATCAGAACCACAATAAGATACCACTTCACATCTACTGGGATAGCTGTAATAAAAACAACAAGCAAACAAAGAGAACATACAAGGGTTGGCAAGGCTGTAGAGAAATTGGAACCATCATTCATCGTGAGTTGGAATATAAAATGATGCAGACACTGTGGAAAGACCATTTGGTGATTTCTCAAAAAATTAAATATACTCTATGACCCCCATATTCCACTCCTAAGTATATACCCAACAGAATAGAAAACAGGTGTCCAGAAAAAACGTGCACATGAATGATTATAACAAAGTTCATAATGGCCAAATTAGAAGTAGAAACAACTCAATGTTCATCAGCTGGTAAGCAGATAAAGAAAATGTGGTATATCCATACAATGGAATATTACTTACTGATATCAAGGAATGAAGTACTGACAGATGCTATCACATGAATGAAATTTGAATACATTATGCTAAGTGAAATAACCAGACATAAAAGGCTACATATATGAAATATTCTGTTTAGAATAGGCAACTCCATAGAGACAGAAAGGAGATTAATAGTTTCTAGGGGATGGAGGTGAGGATGGGGAATGACTGTTTGGTGGATATGGGGCATCTGTGGCAGAAGATAAAAATGTTCTGGAATTAGACAGTGGTGACTGCTTGTAAGAATTAGTATTGTGTATATTATTATTTGTAAATTATGTGCTAAGCATTTATTCTACCAGCAACTTATAATAGCTCTGTATGTGTGTATGTGAATACATGCACACTCTATTTTCTCCCAGAGGCCCAGGTGTTGAACATTTATCAGCACACCTCTGGCTGTAGGGCTGTGTGCTTTAGTGTGAGACCTCCTTGTGCCCCAAAAAACAGTCTTAACTGACTCTCCTTCCCAGAAGCTGGTGCCCAAAGAGATTCAGAGCTGCTGCCAAGAGGTGTCAATTCCTGCAGCCAAAGGTGACACCTTCCCCTCAAAGGTGGGGAGTGAGTATCGCTGTGGCCCTTGCTCTCCTTTGCTGGGAGTTACCTGCTGGCAAGACACACTTTGTCTTGCTTTCCTTAATTCGCGACAGCCAGTCACACTTCGTTATTGTTTTCAGTTTTACATACTAGTACTGAATTATTTTTTATGGATGTTGTTTCTCAATTGGTGTATTCCCTGGGGACAGCACAAGCCTCTAGACTTTAGCTCCTCCTTAGCTGTAATCTGCTGCCACACGTACTGCTTGGGAGCTGGTATGATGCTCTTCTTCTCATCCGGCTCAGGCTGACCCATGGGCCCCTCTGACCAGCTACAGACAGGGGATGAGACTGACCCATGGGGCCTCCTGGCCTGTCAGTATGACCTCAGGCTTGTCAGCAGGTGGCAGCTGGACACTAAAGGGAATGCATGGCTGCCTTCCCAGCTACGCATACTCTCTGGCAGTCCTTGGGACTGACAGACGTCGCTCATTGGGTGCAAGGTCTGAGGTTGACCTTGGAGCCACTGGTTGCCAACGAAGACTTCAGGCAGCCTGCTTCTGAACCGCTAGCTCATCAGGCTTCCTACCTCATAAACCTGTTGGCTAAGAGCAACTACGTAACAACACCAATGGCAAACACTGACTGAGAGCCTCACACTGTGTATGTATTATCTCACTTAATTTTCACAGCAGCTCTGAGGCCATTTCTATTGTTTAGTGCCACTCTGGAGATGAGGAAGCTGAGGCTCAGGTAGAGGAAATCATTTTCTCATAGACACATGGCTAGCAGCTCACCTCCAGAGCCTATACTTACGTCACTACGTTACACAACTTCCCAATGGTTAGTTAAGAACTTCACTCACTAGCTTCCTGAGGGCTCCTGGCGGAAGAAAAGCCAGAAGGGGGCCACAGATTTCTCTTCTTTACCTGTCAGCTTCAGTGGGGGAAACTGGAGAGCTGCGTCTGATCAGGGTCACAAAAGGACCTTGCCCTCCCATTTCTACCTGTGACCTTGAGCTTATCTTCTTTGACCCTTGGGTTCCTCATCTACAAAAGGAAGAGAGTAATATCTACCTATGATAAGGAATGTGTGGTTACATGATTTCTCGGTAATATGGGGATCAGGATGGCACTGTTCTTCCAGGGCCTTGTGAAATGTATTATTGCATATGAACAGTCATGAAAATTGCATGGTGCAAAGTTGGTGCTCAGTACATGTTACCCACTGATATCACCATGATCATCACCACCATCACCACTTGTATTTATAAGACAATATTTATGTCTTTCTAAAAGACATGGGGGGTTACTTGGCACATCACTGGCCCCAGTAAATAGCAGCTCCCACCTCTCCCCAGGTCTCAGGACTCCCAATGTCATGCCCATCAGCTTTGGAAAGATGCATTCCAGACTGTCCCTGTTTTCAGCTGGAGGCCCTGGCTTTCGTGAAGATGATCTAACTGCCTCCCAGAAGGAGCTCCCACAAAGCACAGCTGGATGGTAGGGACAGACTCCTTCCTCCCTCCCCACTCTCTCTTTGCTGTGGTGTGTGCAAGGGCACATCTCCCCGTCAACATCTGGTCCTCTCCACCAGCCTATGCCTGTCCACAGTCACCACAGTATGGTTCACTAAAGTGCACAGTGCCACACACATAGTAAGAGGAGCTTAATAGAAACTTAAGAGAATAGTGAAGTCAAGTGTGGCACATACGTACCCAACTATCCGACAGCCATCGTAAATGACAGACCACCTTTCATCCATTTTGAGATGTGTTTTATTCTTTTTCCTGTTACACGGTAATAACCGATATGTTCTGCATTTCAGTGGAAATAAGTGCACTTTTGGTGTTATCCATGTTGAGTTTGATTGACATTTAAAATGTCTTCAGAAAGATGATGCAATGATTCAGTATTGTAATCAAATTCACTATGTTTCCAGAAAGGCATGGAAATGGCCACCTGATATAAGATGAATTCTCTGACTAAATAAGTCAAAATATCTTTTTTTTAATAGATATGTAATAATAAGTTCTGAGAGAAGAGAGCTTTGCATCACTGTTTAGTTGACAATGTTTTTCCCTTAGTGGAACATAAAATAACAGCATGACTTATACCTATCTTCAGAGAGTATATTATATAAAGCTTTTGTAATGCTCTAATAATATCAAAAATACCTTAAAATTCCATATATAGTATGATTATGATTACAACTAGAAAAATGCACAACAACAACAAAAACAACAACAACAACAACAACAACAACAAAACAGGGTATGGAAAAGAAAGACTGGAAAGAAATAACCCTAAAAGTTAATGGAGCTTATATGTGGAAAGTGAAGTAAACATGGAATCCTCTTTAGGTGGCAGAGAGAAGGAAATGCATTAATAATTTTTGGTCCATCACTCTTGAATTCAATTACAAAGTAGTTTGGATGACTTTTCCTTCCCAAACTAGGAGAGTATTTAGAATGTTTGGAGTGCTGCAGAATACAAATGTTAGAAGCATTACTCCGGAATAAAAGAGGTGAGCTCTACACTGTGTCCTCATCCACAGAAAAGGGTAGACCCATAGTGGGGAGAGGGGGCTGTGGCAAAATCAGTGCTCAAAAAAGGAAGGGAAATGGACAGGGAGCAAGAACAATTCATTGGAAAGCTCATGTACCTTGAAGGTAAGTGCAGCAGTGACTGGAAGAGAGTTGAAAACAAGAAGCAGATAAGTCTAATAGAGTAAATCACAGGTAGCTGGATTAAGGAGGGCATGAAGACAAAGCGAAGAGTGAAGATGAAGGCAAAAAGGTCGGAAGAGGAAAATTAAAATAAATGAAGGTGACGATTTACATCTGCTACCATATGTAACAGCCCCACCTGTTTTTTGTTTTTTGTTTTTTTTTTCGAAAAAGAAAAAGAATTCACTAAAGTTTGATGATGGTTAGGAGAACAGGTTTCAGAACCATATTCTTTGGAACCATATTTGAAACCTCTGCCTTGGTTTACATGTAAAATGAGGATAAATGGCACTCATTTTATGAGACTGGTGTGACGATTCAAAGTTATTACATCTAAAGAGCCATGAACATTCCACGGAGCAAAGTGGGTGCTCAATACATGTTACCCACCGATATCATCATCATCATCAACACAGCCATCACTAACATCATCATAACTATCATCGTCACCATCACCATGGTTATCATCAACAATATCACCACCACCACCATCATAATTACTACGATCATCACCATCACCCTCACCATCACCATTATTATCACCACTATGATCATGATCACATGACAATCCCTACCATCATCACCATCACCATCATCATCACCACCATCACCATCACCATTATCGTCATCACCAGCTCCACCATTATCACTATCACCATCATCATCATTGTCACCAACATCACCACCACCTCCACCATTATCACTGCCATCATCATCATCACCCTCACAATTACTACCATCATCACCATCACTATCATCATCACCATGACCACCATTGTCACCACCACCACCACCACCATCATTATCATCACCATCATGACTATTTTTATTTAGAAGATGATATTCATGTTTCTGTAAAATGCTAAATAAGGGTTTTTAGGTAAAATAAGGGGGAAAAAGTGTGTTTTAAGTACGAAGCACACAAAAGCAGCAGGTTTTAACTTCTTGCTCCTCAGAGGGTCATGTCACCTATACCTTGGTAACATTTGATCATGAAATAAAAACAGTTCTTGAAATGAAAGTGGTCTCCCTCCTGGTGAGGACTGTCCAGGTGCAGCAGGGATAGGAGGGTAGAGAAAGACTTGATGGAATACTGCTGGTAGATAGCAAGGTGGGATACATAACTCTGAGACCTAAACCCAGCTCCCCTTTCCCGTCCTTCTCCTTTTTTAAAAGCGAGATGCAGAATTTCCAAAATAGCTCTGTTTCTAGCCAAGTGCCCAATTACTGGCAATACCAAAGAAGTCCCAGACACGTAGGCTTTGGAACAAGCCAAGGTCCTCAAACGCCCAACAAACACTTCAGTTGTGGTGAATGTGTCATCATTTCCCTGTCTTGATTTACCTTTCAGAAATGATAGCATATTTGTTTGGCTTTAGAATACTATCAGGTAACTTGGGACGTGCTGTCTTCTCTGAATGGTTGCAGCTGCAAAGGATTCCTCCAGAAGGGAGGGTGTGGCAGAGGAGTGTGGGCTGTTGCTTTGTCCCCTCTCCCAGCCTGGCCCTGAGGTCAGGCTCTAAGTCATCTATGCACTTCCTCTATCACCCTCTAAACTCACACTCCCTAAGGCAGACAGATCTTTTGACACATGTCCTTGGATCCTGTCACTCTGCTGCTTAAAACTCTTCAGTGGCTTCCTTTATTCCTTTAGAATAAAGTCCTAGCTGGTTACACTGTGCTCTCCCATCCCACGCTACTTCAGCCACATGGGCCCCTTTTTTGCTCCGGCTCACCTTGTCCAAGCTCCTTTTGGCCCCAGGGCCTTGGCACTTTGGTTCACCTTGCCTGGACCTCCTTAAAGAGGTCTTCCCTGACTTTCCTTCTCCCCTCCATCTGATACCTCAAGGACTTTCGATTTGTTTATTGCTCTCCTCGCAGTCTCGAAGTGTCTTGCATCTTTACTTGCTTACTTATTGGCTTCTTCCTCCTAGGTCTTGGAAGTCCCCCTAAGGCCAGGACCCTTTGTTTTTGACTTGTGTACTATTTTTTCCAGTACTTAGCTCAGCAAAGCATCCAAAAGACAGCTTAATGAATTAATCATTCAATCAATCAGTGAATGAATGAACCAATTAATTCATGAATGAATGGGTGTGGCCTTAGCTTCTTGAGCTAGGGAAGGCAGGCACCCTTGGATCCCCCTTCCCTGGCGGCCAACCTCCAGAAATGTTAAGAGAAGGATGTTGTGTCTTATCTTGGGAGGGGAAGGAAGCCCCAACAAGCTTCAAAAGCTAGAGGAAATGGAGAGAAGGAGGAGATCCAGGTAAGAAGAGCCTTGCCCCTGGCTTCAGGACCCTGGCACCCCAGGAGCCTGATAGGGACTTGAAATACACAGAACACTGGCTACAGCATTAGTTCACTTCAACAACAACAAAAACAACAGCAAGATTATTGAGCTCCTCCTGGCCATACACACTGATATCAGATTTGAGTCTGATATGCAATCAGACTCAAAAAGGCTTGGTCCAGTGGCTTCCCATTATTGCTTGGTGCTGCAATCCAGAGCCTCCCTTTTAATCTACAGGAGAAGGGCAGAGCTGGTATTTCTTATACCAGCCAGTTCCAAAGGCCCTTATCCTTCTCCACCCCTTCCATGGGGCCAGAGATGGTCCAACAGAGGCCCCCAGTCTAGGTCCCACCCCTGCCACCCACCCATTGCATGGGACAAGAATGGCTCTTATATCCTAGTTAGGAGAACAGGCTCGTGGGTCAGACCAACTGTGTGTCATCCCCAGCTCCATCATGTCCTAGTTGCATGAACAAGGGCTATCTGCTAAAATTCTCTGAGCTTTGGTTTCCTCATCCTTAAAATGGAGATAATACTACACTCTATTCATAGACCTGTTTGGATTAAATAATCTATGCAAAGTGCTGAGCACAGAGCCTCGTACAGAGCAAACAACTAATGTTAGCCTTCCTCAGCCGTAGCAACAGCATCCTTTTCTGGGCCTTCGTAGCTCAGTTTTAAAAAATGACATGGGCTGGAGCCTCATTCGTATTTGCCAATGGTGGGCTATGTGAAGGGATCATTTTAGGTGATACTGTGATCTCTGTGATTCCCTTCCAGGTAGAATATCCCACAAGTAGAATGAGCTCATTGGTTTAATTTCAGATCTGTCAAACCTCCAAGATGGCTAGAATCTGAAGAAGGATTTGGAAGGAGTCAAGCAGGTTGACTGCCAAGGGGGGGGGGTGGACATTGTATCCCTGTCAAGTGCCACCGTGCGGGAACTGCACACTGCTGGGTAACTGTGGGTGTTTCCTGGAAGGGTTACCCTGGAGCTGAGAAGAGGCGCCAGGGTTTATGAGCCAGAAAATGTGGTTCCTTCCAATGAACAGGACTCAACTAGCTCAGGGCTGAGAAAAGTGAGTGTCGGGGTCATACAGCTTTTCAAGAGAAGTCTTCCTTCAAACCAACTTGTAAACCTTCCTTGAACACTCACAATGTGGTGGGGGTGGGGGGTGGGTAGAAGGGGAGTGATGTTCTCATTTGACATATTGAAAAAAACACAGCATAGAAGTTGTTAAATAAAACGACTCTGGGGCCGCACCCTGAATTTCATACCTTGAATTTCTATTGCGTTGGTCTTCTGAGAAGCTTGGAACACTCACCCAAATTGTGAAATGACTTGGCCCCGTCCTCACAGTCATACTGAGACCAGGATCAGAGCACGAACATGTGACACCCTCATCAACAACACACACATCAATCACATGGAGGTCCGACATTATGTAAATACCGCTGTATTTATTAGTTGGTGCTCTTGCTGTCACCTCATTCCTTGCTGAACAGGAAGCCAGTTATGTGAAATCTGGCACCAGTCAAAGTGTGGACAGATGGGGGTGTATCAGTGGCCACGGATCACCAGAAAACACTGTAAGGAATCCAAGGAAGGAAATGGAGGGCACGGAGGGTAAATCAAGAAACAGGCTGCCCGGGGTGGCTCGGGAGTCAGGCAAAGCTTGATTTACCTGTACCCTAAGCTGTGTGACTGGACAGCGGGGGGTGGGGGGGCCATCACCGATTTGAATCTCAGACTTCCCATCTGTGGAATGGGTGGCAAAGGAATCGTAACAGTAAATGTGACAGCATCGATGGAACGTGTCCCAGTATGGGGCACCTAATCGGCACTTGCAAAACGACGATTCTCTCCTCCGTGGAGGTCTTCAGGAAGAGGCCAGCGTACTGCACTAGAATCTTCTGTGAAGTCATCCTTGACTAACCTGGCAACAGGAGATCCTACTTTGCCCTGCCTTCCCCGCACCTTGTGCGTGTCTCCGTTCCAATGCTTATCATACCACACTCTATCCATGTAAATGGCAGCTCCCAGGGTGACCAGGAACTCCTTACGGGCAGGCAGGGTGTCCTTTTAGGTCTGTATTTCCAGTGTTCAGCCGTGCCGCCCGGTATGACAGCCACCAGCCACGGGTGGCTACTTAAATTATCTAAAGGGAACTAATTTAAATTAAAGCTTCAGCCCCTCAGTCACACCAGCCACATTCCATGGGTTGAAGAGTCACCTGTAGGTATAGGACTGGACAACGGAGATGGAGAACATCTCCATCAGTGCAGAAAGTCCTGTTTGAACCCATGCTGGGTTCCAAACCCCAGAAACAATGGTCCTTATGAAATACCCACCGAGACTTTCCTAACCTTACCTTCACTCCCAATTTTCCCTATTTTCTTCCCACCTGTCTTAAAGTGTCATGTAAAATTTGAAAGCACACACACTGTGTAAAAAATAGGATTTGGTGAGATAAACACCCACACTGCCTCCAAATCTGTTCGATTCATAAAGATCCCACTTCTTAGCACAGCACACTACAGGTGCTCGACAAGCCATATGACCAGATTTCCCAGGTACCATTGGCCAGGCATGCTTTTATGCCTTGTAATACTTATTGGAATGCCCATTTTATGGATAAGAAAACTGAGGAACAGGAGATCTGAATTGCTGCAGGTCACATAGTGAGCAAGTCAGCCAAGACTCAACACAGGGATGCCTGGCCCTGGATGCCAGGGCCCCAAGCACTGTGCTTACTGTCCAACGAGAGTCAAGCAAACAGTCTGTGCTGTGGCTGCTTACCCAAATTCTCACACACAAAGGTTGCTGTACTGGGGGTGCGGGATCATTTCTTTGAAGCCACCATCCCTCTGTACAACCCCTCCTTCCCCTTTACTTCCCAGGGTCCCATCAGATTGGAAGCTGGAATAAGGTTTTCTGAATTAGCCATGATGCTCTCCTGTAGGAAGAAGACAATCTGGAGGGCACAGCTGGGTCCTCCCATGAAAAGTAAATAAGGAAACTATGGAGCGTCATCAGCCTGTCCAGCGGTTAGAGTAGTGACGGCTACCCACCGACCTTGCATCAGGAGGACTCACTCAGGTTCCTGCAGAGGCTCCTGGTGTTAGGCACCAAGGCCCGACGAGACCAGAACAAAAGGGAGGTGTGTGCCCACTCATGGTTCAGCACAAAGCAGAGGACCAAATCCCAATGCTCTATCGGCTAAAGAAATAAAGGGTAGGGGTAAGGAGGGAAAGCAACCCTGCTTATCATAACACCCAACTCAGTAGATGCCCACACAACGGGTGGTGCCTGATGGCACCATATTGCTAAGGCTCACGTCTGAGCCACCGGAAGCCGCTCCTCCTGGTTGGAGCAGAGGGTGGAGGCTACACCCCTCCCAGGCTCTAGGTGTGAGCAGTCTCAAAACCCGTGTATGTCCTTGACCCCCTGGAGGGTGCTGCAGTGACTTCTCTGTTTCAACAAGAGATGAGGAATGAGTCTGGGTATTTCAATTCTTGGACTAGACAAGCCACAAAAGATCATCACTTTGGGGTAAAAGTCAGGCCCAGGTTTACTCATCAAAAGCTGCCAGAGAGCTCCACGGGGGGATGACAACTGCGAGTCTCAAAGACTTTGCTGTGAACAGTCAAAACACTCATAAGTTGCAAAGCCATGAGATATTTTTGTTTCATGATCTTACTGGAGAGGGCTGAATATAGTTCTGATATCTTTCAGTTCACTGAACAGGCAGGAGAGAGGCAGGGAACTGGGGAAGCAAGAGGAATTGAGGTACTTCAAGATGAGATACTTCCAAAAACATGACCAGGTTTGATGGAGGGAGTTGGCCATCAGGCCACAACTCTTCCCCGAAGCCCGAGATGGCTCCCCACTGTCTCAGGTGAGGGAGGTGATGTGTCGCCATCTATCTTTCCAGGGTCACCTGGAGCTCTTCTCCCCACAGGAACCTGATAGGTTAGCTATGAAGACGATATGCCGTACCCTGCAAGTGTCACATGTACCGAGGCTCCCTAGCCTGGTCCACGTGCTCGTCTCTGCCTGCAGAGCCCTTTCCCTCCCTTCTCTGATTGGAACAAAAATCCATTTATCTTCCTGGCATACTTGGAATGTGGCCGCCTATGTGAAGTCTTCCCCAACTCCCTATCAATGCTGGAGGCATTGATCTCTCCATGCTCTGCTCCTTTGCCCGCTACAGCGCATGACCCCAGCATTCTATTTAGTTGTACATGGGCCTGTCTCCCTCTGAAGACCGTGAGTGCTTACGAGCAAGGGTGACATTCAATTTATCTTTGTACTCTGCAGTAAATATTTGCTGAATGAGGAAATAGATTTGTTGGATGTCTATGTGGTAGGAAGCACAGTCTCCTGGGGGTATCTCACAGTCCAGAACAATGCCATGTACTAACAACTGCCTTTTTCTACAGCATGTACACCTGTGCATGTGTACACACACACACACACACACACACACACACACACACAATGGTTTCTCAACAAACTGGCCGAAGAGCTTACAGACATGGCGGCATGGATTCCAGTGCCTGTCATAATTTAGAACTTGTTTTGAATTGAAATCCCCAGCCCTTCTTTTCAGAGGATGTGGAATGGCTTATTTTAAGAGACAAGAACAAATTAAGGGGGGTGTGCATGTGGACACCAACATGGCCACGCACAGTTTTAAAGGTTTTGAAAGGATCTCATTTCAGCCGCATGCTTTCAGAATTAGGTTTTCAAATTCCATGAGAGGCCTGGATAAAATGTGTTAAATTCGGATTCTGGATTTTGTGTAAAAGTATGTGAAGTACGCCAACAAAGGTTGAATACAATAATTATTTTGCTGCCAAGCTCCCTATTCATAATTCACGCGCAAAATACTGCCTGATCCCAATTAGCTCAAACTTGTTTTTGCTTTTCTTTGTTGTCGCCTCTGCCCACCTTCCTGGGACTCCTCGTTTTGGGTTATTTGTTCAGACTTCAGCTCCAGACACACCACTGTGATTTCCTTTTTAATAAACACTATCCAGTGAGCAGCGGAAAACAATGAGAGGCACCTGCACTCTATTATAACTTCTCCTTCCACCCACAAGCACGGAGCTATGAATAAGTGAGAACCGCCACTGGCCTAAGAATAGTAACAGCATTTTCCCATAAACACAGTATCATAAAACTTCAGCTAACGTGAAGGACAAAGCAGCCCGCCGTCCCATTGTATGAAATGGGGTAGGAATGTCAAGAGGAGAGCCAAATTCTGGTGTCTGTCTGCGGCCAATGACTTGGTCAAGGGTGGGGCCGTGGGACAGTTCATTCCATGCTAGGAAACAGCTGGACATTCCTGAAATCTGAGGGAGGCACAGTGCTAACGAATGACAGACAGAGAGGCCGAGGTGGTAGAGGAAAGGGCATGAGGCGTGGACTCACAAAATACACGTTCCGGTTCCGTCTCACGCGTGTAACATACATCTAACGTGCGTGCAGGCACTGTGCTCAGGGCTTAGGATGAACACCAACTGAGTGCAGCAGCTGGAAAGCTGGGCTCTCGCCGAGTTCTCACTCTGGCCGCTCACGAGCTGTGTTCCCTGGAGCACGTCACCCAACTCCACGGGGCCTCTGTTTCCCACCTGGGAGACAGGCTAAAAATATGCCTAATTCCCACCTGTTCGGAGCCCATAAGGAGTAGCCATGGTAATAGCCATGGAGGCATTAGGAGGTGCCCATTTCTTGATAAAATCTCCCTCAAAGTACTTATTACCTACAAAGGGAGAGAAAGTAACTTTATGGAGGACCCAGCAGACATCACACCGACCGACTGATCAGGATGGACATCACCAATAACACAGGTACACTGTTAATCCCTTCAGGAGACAGATGCACTAAAAAGGAAACAGCACCATTTCTGTAATATTCCTTTGCGGTTAGGTTTTTAAAAAGTGACATTTGCCATTTTAACCAGCGTTAGGGGCACAAGTCGGTGGCATGAATTACATCCACGGCGTTGTGCGGCTGTCACTGCCCCCCCTCCCCCGTCCTGAAAACTCTGTCATCACCCTAGACGGAATGGGAACCACTTCTGATCATATATTTATGTTGGGGGCTGAGGTTCTTCAAGCAAATGTTTTCGTGGCAACTACATTCATTTAGTCACTCAAGGCCAAGGTCGTACAAACATGCTGGATGCTTTCCCCTCTCTCCATTCTGCTTCCAATCCATTAGAAAAAGTGCACCCCCACCCCCCCACGACTGTCGCCAGCCTCTGACCCCTTCTCAAGGCCGTCAGTGCTATTTCTGACCCAGGCCACCTTCATCCCTTCATCTGTCCCTTGGATTACTACAGTAGCTGGCTCACTGGGTCACTGCTTCTGTCCTCACCGCCCGCCCACTGATCTACTCGCGACACAGCAGCCAGGGTGATCCTTTCAAAGTGCAAGTCAGTTCATGGCGCGTCTGTGCTCAAGACATCTCTCTTAGCCTCTCTTCCCTTCACCCGCACCCACTGGGCTGCAGCTGGCTTCCTTGCTGTTCTTTGAACACGCCATGCCTGCTCTGACCTCACGGCCTTTGCACCTGCTGTTCCCTCTGCCTCGAATGCTCTGCCGGCAGCTACGACTTCCTTCCTCAGGCCTCTGCTCAAACACCACCTTTCCAGAAAGGCCTTCCCTGAACATTCTCTGTAAAACAGCCCCTCAAACCTCCTTAGGCTTCCCACTCTACTTATTAGCCCCTGTGCCAGTCTTCCAGGGTTTGGTTACCTCCCAGCACCAAACTCAGCCACCATGGCCCTGCTTGTGGCCACGGGGCACCATGTAAGGCTTCACCAGTAGAGGGCGCGGGAGAGACGCTGAAAGAATGTTTCTGTGGAAGCACCCTCCCCGTGGGGAGCCTACTCCTACCCCAACCCAGGGCAACTTCCTGGCACATCACCCCCACTAGTGGCTGATTTCCAGCGGCTTCCACGGCAGGGCACCTCCCATATGGGACCTTCCCTGGTACCGTGCAGGTCAGCCCTCCTAGTGAGTCCCACCTGCATGTGGTCTCAGGGAAAACTACATCCCGTGGACCATGGTGGCTGGATCCCAGCCCTGGGGAGTGGGAACCCCTCTTTCTGATCTGTTCCTCCCTGGGCTGTGCTGCCTCAGCCTTCAGGGGTAGTGGTGGCTCCCAAAACTGCATTCCCGTAGTAGCCAATAATACCTCATTGTAGTTACTAGATACTTGTATTAAATTTTCCTCATTAAAATCCCTGGGTAGGGGCGCCTGGGTGGCTCAGTCGGTTGAGCGTCCGACTTCGGCTCAGGTCATGATCTTGCGGTCCGTGAGTTCGAGCCCCGTGTCGGGCTCTGGGCTGACAGCTCAGAGCCTGGAGCCTGCTTCCGATTCTGTGACTCCCTCTCTCTCTCTGACCCTCCCCCATTCATGCTCTGTCTCTCTCTGTCTCAAAAATAAATAAACGTTAAAAAAAAAAATTAAAAAAAAAAAATCCCTGGGTAGTTTGTTTCCTGACTGAATCGCGACTGACATGGTAACAGAATGCAAGCAAAGACTGCGGTGCTTACTAATTTACTAAAGACTCAGCTGATATTTACAACTTTGTTTGCTGCTGTGTGCTTGACATGTTCTAGGCACTCGATAAATCTTGGTAGGTGGGTAGGTAAGAAGGGAGGGAGAAGACGGATAGTGACCCCGACCCCCACGTGGCATCACCTGGTGTCCAACAGGGCGGGGTATGTAGTAAGCACGCACGAAACAGTCCGTCATCAGTGTCTCTGAAGACCCTCCACGAATTCCAGTAACTGCTCCCATCCTTCCTCCAACTATTTGGAATACTGAAATACCTTACTACCCAAGGCCAGAGCCTAAGGTCTGGGCTGCCCTATGACTCTCTTAAAGAAAAACAGCAGCAACAACATGAGCAGGGACAGACGGAGGTAAGAAAGCATCTTGGGACGGAATCTGGAACTTCTGGCGTTGTTTTTATTCTGATCACGACAGAATGGAAACAATGCGCCACAACGACACCTTGGTGCAGCTTAGCTTCCTACTCACAGACGTTCTCCCTTCTCTTTGATTGGAGAGCCCTGTCTGGGTCAGCGCCCAATTTCTGGTGTGAATACTCTCTTCCCCATTCTACAGAAAGGCCTACCAGTAGGCTGTGAAATGAGCATTTCGCGAAAGCATAAAATGCGCCTGATAATTAAAATGCTCAGCAATTAGAGTAATGAACTACACTCCAATCTCCTGAGTTAATTTCATAACCTCAGAAAATTATAAAGAAAAACTATTTGGAGATTAGAAACCTCTAAAGGATTTTTTTTATCTTGCTTGTTGACTCATCTATCATTTTTCGCTTTGCTTACAATTTCATTCTCCTTCAATTGTTTTTCTTCCGTGGCCCCGATGCTTCGGAATCATACTGGCCATCCTTCTCTGCTCACAAAATAAACCAAGAAGAAAAAGCTACAAAATCCCAAAGCCAAGAATTACGATTACCTAGTAAAACACATAATAAGAATATAATATAGCTAATGAAAGGGCACAAGAGTATTTAATACCAAACCCCTGATGTAACTAACAACTGTCTATTCCAATTACTATTTTCTTTTTACCTCAAATTCTAAACAGGACTGGAAGAAATTAGCACAGTAGAAACCCACGGTGCTGAAATGTAGCCATAGACCCAAAGAAAACAAGAAAACAAAAAAAAAGCACCCGACTTTCAAAATGGATGTGACTTTCTTCAAAGAAGAGACACACGTGGCAAATGAACATGTGAAAAGACGTTGCACATCATTGGTCATTACCGAAATGCAAATCAAAGTCACAATGAGCTATCACTTCAATTCCCATTAAGAAGGGTTATCATAAAAAAAAAAAAAAAGGAAAATAATAAGTGTTGGTGAGGGTGTGAAGAATGACATTTGCTGGCGGGAATGGGAAATGGTACAAGTGTGGAAAACACTCTGGCAGTTTCTCAGAAGGTTAGGCCTACAACTACCATGCGACCTGGAGACTTGATTACTAGGTGTCTGAGCCAAAGAGTTGCCAGCAGGGACTCAAACGGGCATTCGATGACAATAGCAACACTATTCACAATAGGCCTGAAGTGGAAGCAATCCAAGTATCTGCCAGGAGATGAACAGATTAACAAAATGTGGTATGAATACATACGCTGGAATACCATTCAGCCCTGAAAAGAATGAAATTTTGATACATGCTACCACCTGGATAGACCTGAAACACATGAATGGAATAAAACAGACACAGAAGGACACTACTGTGTGACTGCACTTACATGAGACATCTAGGATAGGCAAAGGCATAGAAGCAATGAACAGAGAGGTTCCTGGGGACCACCAGGAGTGGAGAAAGGGGGGTTCTTGTTCCATGGGTACAGAGTTTATGTTTGGGATGATAAAAAAAAAAAGGATAGTGGTGATACAACAATTTTAGTGACTAAAGTTAACGCCACTGTCTTAGACACTGAACCATGGGTAAAATGAAATTTTTGTATTGTGTGTATTTTACCGCCACAACCAATGAAGGCCATATGCACAAGCATAAAAATCTACGTCCTATCTCATGAAAGAGCTGGCCAGGCCCTTGCTCTGGGCCTGTTTACTCTCATTTTAGAAAGAACTCTAACGAACTCGATTAATTAGATTCTTCATCTTCCAAGTTCTGGAGACGGCTCAGTCACGAAGCTTCTGTGTGTTTTCATAAGGCTGGCATATGGCTGGGAGGAGAGCAAGAAGAAGAGGGCTTTCTGCCAGTCCCCCAGTGATTCAAGTTTATCTGGTGGACTCCTTTTTAGAATAGCCTGGAAATAGCCTGGGGGAAGGCATGTAGCCTGTCTAATCTCCTGCACCTGGCATGGGGAGGTTGGCCGGGCAGCACCCACCCCATAAACCGTCATGGGGTGTGTGTGTGTGTGTGTGTGTGTGTGTGTGTGTGTGTGCGCGCGTGCGCAAATTTGGCAAACCCTTGGCCTTCGGTCATCACCCACCATGGAAAGGCTTAGAACGAAAAGTCCTGGAGATGTGAAATGTCTGAACAATGATGGCAAGAAAAAAATATCTCCAACTGGTGACCAGCAGAGAGCTCCATGCAGAATAGAAGTTAACAAAAGACCAAGAAGAACAGCAGGACCGATGGGAGAGGTGCATCAGGCAGAAGGCGGGCTGGGAGGCGTCCTCTGCAGCCAGTGCAGGTGAATCCCTGGGCGGGCTGGTGGGTCACAGCAGAAGCATTCAGGGCATGGTCTAGTGCAACACTACTCCCCGTGGGGTCCATGGGACCTGCGGCTTGCCCTCACCCAGAAGCTTGTGAAAAATGCAAGTGTCTCCTACCGAGGTGATGATTTTTGCCTGTCGTTTCTCTCCTTGGTGCAACTGCCAGAGTGAATTCACTAAAGCTCCCCTTTGCTTGATCCACCTCTTCCTTAGAGCCTTCGGTGTTTATACATCTCAGTATGCAGGTATCTACGCTCTAAAGGCACAACTTACACACTTCAACACTTGCACCTGTGAAAGGATATTCTTTAAGGATGCTGCTAAACCCACAGTAAGCCCAACAAATCTCTGCGATGAACAACAATAGCGCGAGATCAGACACACGGAGAGTGTTCACCACCATGCTAAGCGCCCTCACATCACAGCATCAAACCCTCACAACCTCACCCATTTTGCAGTTGCGGGCACTGAGGCTTAAAGAGACTCAAGCGGTTTGTCCGAGGTTAAACACGGGTAATACGGGGGAGCCAGGAATCGAAACAGGCAGCATGGCTTTCAAACCCACCCTGCTACCCACAGGATGGAAGGATAGAAGAGAGGGATGGCCAGGCAGGAGGGCGGAGGAAGGGGATGCAATTTCTGGAGAAGCAGGTAACTGGTTTGGACAGAGGCAGCTGTGACCCTCCAAACCCACTCCAGAAGGGGCACCTCCCCACAAGGATGAATTCCCTTCCACCAAGAGGACAAGAACGCCTGCCAAGTGGGGCTGGAGGAGCAAGCATTCCGGGTCAAGCTCCCAAAGAAATCGGGACTTGCCAAGTTCCAGTATGCTCACTGAAAGGCATCGCCGGCTGGGCTTGGGGGGGTGGCCTCCCGCCCCAAGGAAACGACTCTTTTTGGCAGGAGCATGGAGCTGTCTAACAGCACCCAGCCCCATCTGGAAAATGGCTAGGGCCGGAAGACTGAAAACAACATGGCACCCCCATAAACTGCTGAGTGCAGGAGGAGCACACTGACTTTTCAGCAAAGATGGCGAAATGATTTTTATCCTGGAGCACCAGCTGATTCCACTCCCAGTGCCACTCCTGGACCCTCTGGAGCAGATATTTCACATATCCTGTGCAGCTGGTGCCACTCCAAGCACAATCTGGGCAGACGCCCAAACGTACGTCCCAGCCCACAATGCATGGGAGGCGGAGGGAGAGAAGGGCTTCTCTGGCTCAAAGGTGGTAGAGGAAACAGACACGAGCCTTGGGGTGCCGGGGTCTGCACAGTCCCACGTAGGCCACCGAGCACTTCGCAGGACAATTAGAACGAGGGGAAACAGCTCTACAGTATGGTGCGGACTGATAGGATTTGGGCATATCAGAACTGAGTATTGGAGAAATGAGTCAAAAATCAGATGAGTTAAGAGAATAATCAAAAGAATTGAGACAAAGTGCATGGGTACCGCAGAACGACTTTGTGGAACAAATACTTAGTAAGTACCTACTATGGGCAGGGCCCAGTGCTCGGGGCTGGAAATACAGTGGTGACCGGGACAAGGCTTCGCTTCAGAAGCAGCAACTGAGCAGCGATAAATGCTTTGGGAGTCAGAGACCTGGGGCTGAGAAATCTGGAACAGAGGCTTCTTGTATTGTATATAGAAAGACTTCACGTCTGTCTCCCCTAACCAGATGCTGGATGCCTCTTTGGATGATGAGCTCCTGAAGGCCTGAAGCCGTGCCTAGGCCACTGCCCGGTGCAAGGCCAAGTATTCAGTGAGCACTGGATGGGCCGAAAAGAAATGAGTGAATGTTAAAATAAACATGCGAGGGTCAAAGGAGAAATCACATGGGAAATGTTTGGAATGATGGAGAATGGAAATACAGCAATACCAATACACCTGTTTGGACAGGCGGGATGCTGCTAAAGCAGTACTTAGAAGGAAATGCACAGCTTTGTAATACAACATATGAATGATGCCAGATGACTGATGGTTTTCTGGCCCTTGACTGTGAGGCCTTCAGGTGGAGGAAACTGTTTTTGTAAATTCAGGTTCATGTCCTCAGAGCCTAGAATAGTGCTTGGCACAGAGCAGGTGCTCGGGAAACACATGCTTCAGTGGAATGGAAATCTCCCGTGTGGTCCCCCTGCCTGGAAAACCCTTCCCAGCCTTTGTTGTTTTGGTTGTTGTACACCCGACCATCAATGATACCTAAGACTTATTAAGCTGAGTGCAGCCCACTGGGTCCCTCCCGAGTATCATCTCATTTTACCTGCACAACAGGCAGGTACTAATATAATCCCCCAGAACCATAAGAGTACTTGCTTGTTGTGCAGATATAGAAACTGATACAGAAACTGAGGCCCAGAGAGGTTAAGCAACTTGGCCCACATCACACAGCTGGGACGTAGTAGAACCAGGACCTGAAACCAGACAATACGAATCCAGGGCTGCTGTTCTCGACCACAGTGGGTTACTGCCTCCCACTCCGGTTAAGAGTAAGCTCCAACAGATAGTTTTCCTGGTAAACTGCCCCCCTCTGTGCTCTGTGAACACCCAGTGACTACTGTTTTTACTGCACCGCCACCCCCACAGGGCTGGAGGTCTGTTGCCTTGGGCTCTGAATTTCTCATGACAGGGGCCTGGGTCGTAGCGTCTTTGTGGCCTCACTAGAGGCTTCAGGCACGGGGGTTACCTGACGACGGTCTGCTCGCTCAGGAGGAGGTGGGGGTGGAGGCGAACAGTTAGCGTGTGCACCCAAGTCACCTGGAGATTTTGTTACAATGCGGGTTCTGACTCAGCAGGTCTAGGGTCAGCCCAGGGCTCTGCATTTCCAGGGAACGCTGACGCTGGTGGTCCACGGGCCATGCCTAGAGTGGCCATGGGGGAGGCAACAGGCTAGTGACAGGGGTGCTTTTGGCTCTTAGCTGAAAACTTCCTGACTGGGATCTCGGACAAATTGATCTGCTGCCTTTGGCCTCAGTTTCCTGATGTATAAAATGAGAACAACTAGACCCACCTCACAGCTCCTTTGGGGGTAAATCAGAAAAGTTGAGAAAAAAGGCCAGCGCAGTTCTGCCACCAAAGAGGAGTCAAGTTCCTTTAATCTGAGAGGCCTTCTCGACATTCATTTGTTGATTCATCTTCTTTGTAGAGTTTAGGTTGGCCTACCCCGGGCTCCCTTCCCTTGCTTGTACCCGGTTATCCTTCTCTTTGTACCAGGGGTGGAGACCTAAACCCAACAAGGGATGTGCAATTTTGAAGATGATCTTGTGCCACGAACAAGAGGCTGCAGTGCCACAGAATCCAAACCCAAGGAGGCGATCAGTGTTTCGTGTCAGACTAATCGCAGGGTGTCCCAGATGTCACCAGGAACCCATGTGTGAGCCGCTCCAAGCCAACCAATCTCGGCTAGACCGGTGGGAGTCCTGAGGTCAAGAACTGTGAGCCCACCACAAGCCACAGAGAAAGTACTGGGGTGGCTGAGTGGAGAAGCAAAAGCAGCAGACCGACCACAGATTTAGCCAACGCCAATTTCTCCCTGGTGACAAGAGGCATGTCTGTTGGTCCAGGAGCCGAGAGGGCATTCAACAAGTGAACAAAACTAAACGAAAACTTTCAAATGCGGAGGCATTCTCCCTGAAAACTCATTGTGTCTTTTAAATTTGTGGGGAAATGGGCCGAGAAAATCCAGACAGCTTAGTAAAGACAAGCAGATCACACTTCTTACAGGCTGCTCTTACTGACCCGTTCTGCTAATGGCCCTCGACCATCTGAGTCTGGAAAGGATGAACCCCTCAACCTCTTGACTGGCAGTGTAATAATCA
This sequence comes from Panthera uncia, assembly GCF_023721935.1. Taxonomy (NCBI): domain Eukaryota; kingdom Metazoa; phylum Chordata; class Mammalia; order Carnivora; family Felidae; genus Panthera; species Panthera uncia. Next base: position 16,806,974 of record NW_026057589.1, on the reverse strand, counting down.
CAGTTGAAAACCCCTTGGGAACAGAAATGTAATAATTGGTACAAAAATGGAACAAGAAATAACCCCATGCTATCATGAGCCCATCATGCTCCCCATGCCCACAAGGTACTGTGCCTCCAGAGTCTCATGGACCCTGCCAGGCCAGGGACAGTCTGCTGAACCCAGGAGCTTGAGCGGAGCTGCCTGACCCTGAATGCAAGATCTGGGCTCTCGGCCAAACACAAGGGCAAGTATTTGTTCTTCGAGGGGAAATGCTGACATAAGGCCCCGAGTCCATGTGGACATCCCCTCCTAAGTGTGAGATTGGTGGTAGGGGGTATATTAGGCTCAATAGTGCCCCCCTAAAGGTGTCTATGTCCTAATCCCCAGAACCTATGAATATGATGTTTCACATGGCAGAAGGGATTTGTAGATGGGGTAAAGCTAAAGATCTGGAGGTGTACAGATTATCCTGAATTATCCAGGTGGGTCCAATGGGATCATGAGGGTATTTAAGGGGGAGTTAGGAGGCTCAGAGTCAGAGAGATGTGAAGATGGGAGCAGAGGCTAGAGGTATGAGGCCATGAGTCAAGGAATGTCAGCAGCCTCTAGAATCTAGAAGATGGAATGAATGGATTCTCCGCTATGACCTCCAGAAGGAAGCGCTCTTGACACACCTTGATTTTTAGCTCCATTGGATGCATTTCAGAAGTGTGACCCCCAGAAGTGTAACAGAATCAATATGTGTTGTTTTAAGCCACAAAGTTGGTAGTGGTTTGTTACAGAGGCCATAGGAAACTAAAATCAGGAGCATAGAGTCTTGGGTTCAAATTTCAGTTCTGCCTCTTCCAAATGGATGACCATTGGCCTGTAGCTTAACTTCCCTGCATTTCTATTTCCCTGTCCATAGAATGCAATTCTGTGAGAGTCAGTTGAAAGGATTCAGGGAAGACCTAGGTTAGTACCTGACATACTCATCGAGAGACTTCCTACGTTGCTCCCGGATGACACGATATGTAAGAAGGTTGGAAACCAAAACCTGAGTCAAAACCATCATTGGCTTAGTTTACCACAGTGACAGTGAAGGAAGAAGGAACAGAAATAAGAATGAAAAAAAAAACAAACAAAAAAACATCCCATCCATTGGGAATGGAGGATGTTCTCTGTACCCTATGCCTGGTCATGTACACTTAGGAATTCATTTCTCATCGAGCTGGGCACCTTGTTAGTTCTCTACCATGCTCACCTTCAAAACGTCTCAGCATTTACATGACATGGGTTCCCAATTAACCTGTTCTAAGACTTCTTCATATTTCTTCCCTTAATCAAGTGTCATTCGTGGTTAAGTGCACTCAGATCAGCCAGGGATCTTGGTTGGTGACCATGTCCAACTTGCACTGTCTTAAATCAGAAGTGGGAATGTGGTGATCCACACATGGGTGGGGGGGCACTGCCGGCTTCCAGCTAGAGATAACAAGAAGTGGGGACTCAACACACCTGAAATATGACCCTGGTTTTATCTGCAGAAGGACCTTTTTCTTTCTTTTTTGAAAAAAGAAAATTCCCAGGTCTGGGAAGAAGATTCTCTCCCAAAACTCAAAAACAAAATCTTCAAATAGCTGGTGATGCAAATACGAGATATAGCCTCTTTACAGCAAACGTCAAGGCCTTATATACATCATCACCCTTGACTCTCACAACAACCTGGTAAGTGTATACTATCACCTCCTTTTATTGATGGGTTCACAATCACACGGTGAGGAGAAGAGACAGGATCTGAATCAAAGCCGGAGCTCTTAACTCCATGGTGTAGGACAGGGGAAGCAAGATAAGAAGAGAGAGCCATGGCAGATGACCTCTCTGGACATGGCACTTCCAATGGCGTTGGCACGTCGAAAGACACTGGCGTCACAACTGAAGCACGCTTTGGGGAAGCCTGTTCCTGATCTGAGGCAATGATGGTGCCTAGCAAACTACAGGGGATTGCAGCTGGCTCACAGACCCCACAGCACAGAATTCTGGGGAGGCATTTGACTCCCACTGACATGAAGACGCACAGCATCTTCTCTGGTGACAAAGCTACTTGGAATGGATGACACTGTTCTGCTTCCACAGCATGTGGTTTTACCCTTATCTATTTGTGGCCAATCGTCTTGGTTTTCCCTTTATGATTGGTGATAGAAAATTTCCTTTTAAAACAAAGCTAATGAAATTATGAATGGATCTAAGGATACATCGTAATATTAATTAAATATTAAATGTCTTAAATGTTAATTAGATAATAACAGAGGACAGTGTGAAGGTGAAGAGGACAAGGGTCCGGAGCGGAGCAGCCTGGCCGATTCAGCAGAGAGTTAGCCATGAGTCGAAGCTCTGACGGTTGTGAAGTTATGAAATTTCCCTTCCTGAATGAATTGAAGACCCAATGACAGGCTGGCAGTAGAGAGGCACGGAGAAGGCCTCCGGGGCTGCCATCCACAGGGTATGTGTCTGCCCAATACTGCTTGCACCTTCTGCCTTTCATGGTTACACTTCAGACCTCACAATAATGGTCATCTGGAGCCTGCAGGGCTGCAAAATGCGCTCTGTGGAGGGAAGGCAGGGAAGCAGGTGGTACATTTTAGGAAGACATGTGCTAAAATAAATTTACATATTGATAATACAGCCCTTTTAAAGGATCAGTCCAACTATTTGTTAAACAGTTAAACCTTGACAATCTATAAAATGTAGCAGTTCCACAAGCCCATGCAGCCAGAGTTCTGGACGTTTTTTTGCCATACTGGCACATCATACCGCAAACTGATTAAGGAAGAGATCCAGAAGCAGTGGACGCTGTCTGATAAGGTCACATTTGCCAAAGCGAATCTCACTCTAAGTATGGGGAAGGGAGAGACCTCAGATTCAATTCATTTTCCATTCACTTGGAACTAAGTAGTCCTGAATAAATAATCAATATTTCGGACCTTGAATGGGCAGCTAAAGATTAGCTTTTCCAACTGTATTAGTCATCTGTTGCTGCATAACAAGTTATCCCAAAACTAAGTGGGCTGAAACAATCATAGACATTGATTGTCTCACACAGTTATGTGGGTCAGGAATTTGAGAGTGGTTCAGTTTGGTGGTTCTTGGCTCAGAGTCTTAAACGTGGCTTAAGAAAAAACTAACAGCTGGGTCTGCAATCATTTGAAGGCTCAGTTAGGGCTGGAGAACCAGCTTCGGAGACGGTTTCCTCACACAGTTATTGGCAGGAAGCCCCCAGTGCCTCTCTGCAGGGCTGCTTGAGCACTCTTACGACGTGGCGGCTGGCTTCTCCCCAAGTGAATGAGCCCAGACAGAGGAGGGAAGAAGCTTCAAGGTCTTTGATGGCCTCACCTCAGAAGCTACACATGCTGATTTCTGCAATACCCCACTGGTTACAGAGATTGGGACTACTCAGTGTAGGAGAAGACTGCCAAGAACTAAGAACCACTGGGGCCACTTTCCATATAGCCTGTATTTGGTTCCTGGTCTGCCACTTTAAAGCTAGGTACAGCAGCTGTTTCACTGTAGTTTCATGGAAGAGAGAATTAGGGAACAGGGTGAAAGTGAGGGGCATGAATAATTCTCAAGTTTACCCTATCGCACAAAGTGTCAATAACTCACTGAACGCCCATAGGAATATCGAGGCAAAGTGCTCTCAGAACCCTAAAAATAATCCCTCCCCCAACTTTTCTCTTGGGTTTGACAGACTGTTTTGGCTAAAGCCCATCTCGCAATGATCTAAGGTAAACTACTGCCTAACTAATCTTTTTTTTAGAATCCCAGACTGAGTACACTTCAGAGCTTCCTAAATAATGTCTGAGAGTCCCATGGAGTGCTGTGCTTTTCTCAATTGCCTTTACTCTGGCCCCCAAGGCTGCTCACTTTATTGAATTTTCTTTGTTCCAAATTCATTAATAAACTGAGTGTTAAAAGTGAACAACGTTGCCCAAAAACATGACATCTGCTTTGCACTTTAAGCAATGGGGCCAACAGGAAAAGGAGGAAAAGTGCATGTGCCCAAAGACCCTTATGTGTCAAGGTGGTTCATACCAGAAGTTCAAGGTTCCTGTGTGCCCTTCTCCTGTGTCATGTATCATGCCCCCTCCATGCTCTACCAGTCTTCCCTTCTGCAGGGAGGAGGCTGAGCATGGGGTGAGTCATGAGACTCCTTTCTCATGCCCAAGATTTCATATGTGAGGCCCTCTTCTCCGAGCCAGATTTTGCCATGCAACTTAAGAGCCACCATTTCTTACAGATCCACGAGATTCAGAAATCTGTTATTATTGGCATGTGTTTTTCTCATCATGTAGTCCTGAAAATAATCCCACGATGTTGTAATAATTACTAAGATGACTAATATAAAGAGAAGAAAAGACTCGGGGAAGTGACTTGAGGTCCAGAGGTTACTAAATGACAGAGTTGGGACTGAAGCCAGGTATGTTTTGGCCATTATTCCTACACTCTTTATCAGGGGTAACACTGAATGTATTTAACAGTTGTCAGTGACCAATGTGAATGCACACTGGTCATGTCCTGGGAGCATGTCCCTCCTCCATGAAAGCAGGCATGACTCCTTCAGGTGAGGAATCACTCAGGAATCCCAGGGGTATGTGGGTACCTAACGGGTTTGGGGCAGGAGTATTATCAAATAGTGTGGAATTATTTAATATTTTAACAGTATGGCCACCCTCGTAGGTACTGGCTGAAGAATGTCCCTGCTCCTTCCACACCATCTTACAGCCTGAATATGATTAGTACCACAAGGCCCCAACATCCCAGTAGAGAAGGACATGGTCCAAGGGAACAGGGGCAAGTCCTGCTTTCCCCAAACCACCCACTGGGTTCTTCATCACCTTTGGCAAATGTCTTAGACTCTTCCGTCAAATTCCTGGGATTAGGTCCTTTGAAGAGAGACCTCCTTTTCGCTAGTGTATTCTTTGGCAGCATAAACGGTGAGCTATTTCTGGGCAGCACCCCTCCCTGCACATAACAGCCTCACGCTGGCAGACAAGGGACACAGCACAGACTGTGAGAGGGTTATTACCCGTGGGGTGGGTTAGTGCAGCTCCCAGGCATGATTGCTTAGCTCTACAAAATGGACCTGAGAGACCTTCTCATCCACATTTGCCAAACTCAAGGTCCTGGTGATAAGGTGCAAGATTTTTTTTTTCTTTGAAAACATAACCAAAACAGTACATTTATTTGTGTCAAGGCTGTGGTCACTAATTAAAATGCCCAGTCTCCATGCTTTTGTATATAATTAAAACATCCATAAGTAGAAATAAGCCAGACACGAAAGAGAGAGAGAGAGAGGTAGGGAGCAGAGCAAGTTGAACTCATAGAAACAGAGAGGAAAAGCCAGTTGCTAAGGGTGGGGGTGGGGGGGTCAGAAAACGGGGAGATGTAGGTCAAAGGGTACCAAATTTCAGTTATAAGATGAATCCACTCTAGTGATCTAATGTAAATTATGGTGCCTAGAGTTAATAACACTGTATTTTATCCTTGCGATTTGCCAAGAGAGTAGATCACAAGCTTTCTCACCAGGAAAATAAAAAAAAATTAAGCAAGGTGATGAGTGTGTTAATTAACTTGATTGTGGCAATCATTTATAATGTACACACATATCAAATCATGTACACTTAAATATATACAGTTTTATATGGCCCTTCCACTTCATAAAGCCGGGTGGGGAAGGAAATAAAGGGTGTGCAAAGGAAGGTTGCTTTAAAAAATCCAAAGGCTGCCACGCTGGTTGATACATAAGAAAAATGCATTTTTATTTAATAAATACCATTTATGTGGAGAGAAAAAAAGATCTTAGAACATGGAATCCAGGAAGGGATCGAAAGAAATTGGTGTGACAACGAGAACTTTGGTTTTCGCATTCTGTGTCAGCTTCATGAAAACACTAACCTGAGAAGTCTTAATGACTTGGTCATTCATTCATTCATCCATTCAGTAAGCATGACTTAGCAACCAGTTGGGGACTTACCAACTGGCACGCTGATCTTAAGCTGTCTGAAATCAGCCTGAATGCACGTATTCTCTGCTGAAGTCACTGAGTGCTTATCAGATAAGGGAAGCCCAAAGGTTGGGAAGCAAATGGATACAGGAAGGTAGTTTCTCCAGAGGCCAAGTCCTCTAGAGAAAAAGCTGCCACAGAGCAAAAGAGAAATGCCTGGCCAAATCCATTTATAATCACAATCTAATAATGCTTAACAATGCCCTATGGGATAAGCCTAAAGAAAATTATGAGAGTAATTACAAGGGTTCACATTAGTGATAATTTAATAATCATCCTCCTTGGCATATCTCTCTTCTTGAGATGGATAAGTTGGATTGCATTAGACAGATTTCTTCTCTCTCTGCCATTGATAAATCATGTGACCTTGGAAAAGTCCCTTCAACTCGATGCTTTCACATTTTTATCATCTGTAAAAAGGAGGATATAATGCGGTAAAATTCTACAACAATACTAGCGGTGATAAAGACAGTTGTGAAGGATCCTGAGGAACAGAGGTAGATGGTCCCCGGACCCCAATATTCCTTCTGCCCATTCTCTCTCCATCTGGCTGATGAAATGAGATTCCTAGGACATTCCTGGAGTCGGTGCCACTATCCCGGAAGAACCAGGCAACGAAAGGGCTCAGAACGATCCCCAGTGATATATCGGCTGCAGCGTATAGCTAGGTGCTCCCAGGTGGCATCACCACGGTGGGACCAGGAGACATTTGGATCAGAGAGCCTGACCTGTGGAATTTCTGACCCATGAGCTAGGCTGGCTCACCAGCCCATTTCAATAATTACGTGATTTGAATGTATTGAGTGCCTCTTATCTCATAAAATTGTCGTGAAGATTAAGTAAGATAATGCACATACACATCGCCCTTAGCATATAGTAAGTGCTCCGTAAATGTTAACTAAGATGGTTATTATCATGGGACAACAGAAGACAAATATGTTTATCGTACAGATTTTTATCATGATTTAGGAGTGCGCTTAAAAATCTGTTGTGCTTGTTAACTAAATTATATTAGAAAGAACTGTCTTGTGTTCATCTGATATTCCCCCAACACTTCCATGAAAACTGTTCTATAACATTTATTAAGCCTTTAAGTCACTCAAGTACTTAAAGGTCTATTCTCAGTTATGTGCCCAAGTGAGCCCCTCAATAGCAGGTGTTGTAGGAGAGATGACGGGGTTTGCTTCTAACGGCTGAGACGGCTGATTGGCAACACTCAGAATTTGCGTTCATTTCCTTGAGTGGATTCGGTGTCCGCTCTTGTCCTCGGCTTCTCCTCTCCTCCTCTTCCTTCTTTTTTGAAAGAAAAACGCTGATTTTCCTCAGAGGTGCTCTGACAGCCCACTTCCAAGGAGAGGGGGCAGAGATGAGGGTCAACCAGGTTATTCATTTTCATTTGGGTGACACTTCACCTCAAGTCGTATTCTAAAACATGTTAATTTCTTTCTTGTCTTTCTTTCTTCCTTCCTTCCTTCGTTCCCTCTTCCCCTGCTCTCTTTCATTTCAATCCCATATGCTGTCACGCGGGAAACAACTGAGCCTATATATATATATATATATATATATATATATATATATATATATTCATTCTAACTCTTTGCAGAAAGGGCTTCCTTAACTTATAATTTAATATTATCCTCTATTTTTATTCTAGGTAAACATGAGGCAGGGATGGCTGATAGAAGACAGTTCTGTTATCTTTGGCAAACTCTATTCTAAGATACTGTGTCTAAATATTCTAAGACACTGTAAGAGACTTGAATCTTTTTTTTTTTAAAGAAGTGTTTATTTGATAAGTTCTTGGAATTATGTTGCAGGATAGAAGTTTGTCCCTATACGCCTATGCTCTTTTTTTATCGGTTAAAGAGAACTTTTGTTTTAAAGACTCCCAAGAAATCCAGTTGGATTTAATGCTGATTGATAAAAATAATTTATCTCTGTTCCTGGTAAATGCATCTCATTTTTTGGTTTGAATTAGTTTCTGGTATGTTGTTCAAAACATAAAATAAATATGTCCAATTGCCTTTTCTATGTACCATGCTATCCCCTTTTGAGTCACTTCAAGCCTACTTTTTCGTGGCAACGTGTAGTGTCCATTGTTGACAGTGGCTCTGCTCTTTTCTCCCCCTGTTCAGGTCAAGAGGTCCTTCATGACCCTGATGGGACTTTGTTTTTCAGGTCACACAACGAGGGGATCTTGGTGACACCCACTTCTCACAGCCCTTAAGGAGAGACTGGAGAGCTACAGGATTTCGTGTTTGGCATATTGGTCCTTCAGAGGCACTGTAGCTCAGATAGGGATTACGTGGAGATCACCAGATCTCCAGATCACCAGATCCCTGTCTGGGCAGGGGGTTCTCTTCCTCTCTCTGGCTAAGGGTACAGTTGAACTCTGCAGAGACACGATTGCAGAGGAATTGCTAATTTTTCTCTTCTTGTTTGTTTTCTTCCTTCTTCCTCGGTGGTAAGACATGGTAAGGACTTTCAGAAATGCTTTCCATACGCTGCCTTATTTTACTCTTGATTTGGTCCATGATGGTCTCTTTACTGCTCAAAGAAAGAAAATAAAGGAAAAGGGGGCCGCCTCAGTCGCTTTGCCCAAAGCATTTGACTTGTAAATGGCACCAGACCTTTAAAAGGCTACTTTCTGGTCTTCTATTTCCAGGACCCTCAGAGTGAAGAAAGTCAAACTTGGTATTAAATAACCACCCAGGATGTGGCTGTCAGCTTGAGGTGTTGAGAGGCACGGTTTATAAAAAGCCTGGTTAATATAAGAAGTACAGTTGCAATCCAAGGAACCTGAGATTCCAACATCCAATACGACTTTAATGGAGGCAATCTATGTGGTCCATTTTCACAGATATATAATATATTACACCTATTTTAAGATCTGCAGTTTTTCCTTCTTAGCTATTTCTCACCTACACCAATAAACATTTCCTTTAGCCAAATTCATACTTCATTATCAACCATAGATGTATTTCCTACCTTTATTTTTACATTTTTAAATATATTTTTTATATAAATACATTAACCATTATGCATACTCCTAGTGCTAAACAAACAAAAACAAACAAACAAACAAACAAACACTGAGTATTTTGTTATGATTTACTATTCTACCACTGGAATCCAAAACTTAATTTTTTAGTGTTTTTCTCGTCTTTCGTTTTTCTTTTTTTTTTTTTAACTTAAAATAGTAATTTTAATCTAATAGACTGTTGTTTTTTTTTGTTTTAACATTTCAATGTTTGATGTTTTAACTCTCTTAAAATCCAGCTCCCCCCCCCACCCCTTTCCTCTCTGTAGGACAGAGGCTTTAACATTTCTGGGGTTCTGTTTCCTCGTCTGTAAAATGGGGATACTAACTGTTTTGCCCAAAGCTGTAAGGATTTGACAGTAATCTACATACGATGCACACATAACATACGGACAGCAGCTACCCCACAAACGCATGGCTGTTTGGCATTTGTTCCTCCATGCAGGCAGCCTTTGGTTGCGAAGGGCCAGCCAACCGCAGCTTGAGACCCCCCACCCCCGCCCCACAAGGCCTAAAGCACACCTAGGCTATGTGATCAGCAATTGATAATTTTAGAATACACTTGGCTAATTTCTCTGATCCCGCTGCTACAAATAGTCCCTGGTTTCGTCCAGGTTCGAATTTCACTATGGCCTAGGGGTATAAAGATGAATTATTTGATTCCAAGGAGAAATAGGAGACCAGGTGTCAGCCTGCTTTGCAAATCAATTCACCTCCCCCCAAAGATGCTCCTTCGTACTTAAGATATACGGCTTTACAAGGCTTTTGGCAGCATCCGTGTTTGCCAAGTCAGAGGGCAAGGTGCATGCAGATGGAATATCACCGAGCGGTGTAATCCGAGCGTGCGTGGAGAAGGCTGCAGAGGGCATGCCTCGAGCCCAAGGGAACTCTCTTGCCGCAGGCCCTGACGGCCCCTCAAATAAGCACCTTACCTAATCTCCCTTGTTGATTCCTATCTGCGCCCAGTGATTTCATGCAGCTGCCATCTGCTCACCGGTTAGGGCATGTTGATCGCGGCTGCGCTGTAATTAGAGCCGGGGTCTCGGATGGTAACGTAGACTGTCGGCCTGTTGCCGAGATGGGGCAAGACCCTAATGAGACTAGAGGGAGGGAGCCAAAAGGTGAACTTTACAGCCAGCGTGGCTGGGCTCGGCTTCTCCTGTGTTATTTCACTCTGTACCCCCAGGGCTTGGCATGGAGGAATGCCCGGGAAAGGCTGGAGATGGAAATGATTGAATGACTGCCCAAAAACACATCAGCACTTCTATTGCCGGACAACCTTAACTGTGTGTGTGTCATCTTTGGGGCTCTTGTACAGATATTTGTGATGGGCCGCTTGTAGGGTGGAGACAAGGTTCATTCATCAAATATGTATCGAGCGGCCACTCCGCCCCAAGTCTGCTGACCTTTGGACCTTGGGAGATCAACACACAGCCCAGGACACAGGGTGCACTGGATAAATGTTAGATGCAAGAATGAATGGCTCAGGCCTGAGAGAGGAACGGCAGAGCCGGTGGGAAAATGAACTGTGAGACAGTCAAAGAACCCTTCTGTCGTCCCTCTAGGGTCTGCAGAACCCAAGGGCCATGACCAGGTTCGGCCCTTCAGTGAAGATGGACCGAGAACTCTCTGGGCCGCTGGGTACCAAGGCTGTCCTGGGCTATTTGGCCTCAGAGTCTCTGAGAACCGTGGGATGTTCAGTCTCAGAGGGACCGGAGAGATCAAGGACAAACCCCTCTCTGACAGGTGGGGAAACTGAGGCCAGCAGAAGGGTTGCAACCTATCCTCGATCATAGAAGGGGTTGGAGACAGAACTAGGACTAAGATGCTGAGCAACCTGCTGGCTGTGTCCACAGGGCCTCCCTGTAAGCTTTCAAGTTCAGGGGCTTACAGTCTAGGGAAGAAGACACAGACAGCAAAGGGAGAAACGGATGTACACATATTCACAAAGTGGGAAGTGCTCAGAAGAAAAGAAATAGAGTGAGTAGAGAGGAAGAAGGTTTGAATCCAGTTTCACCATTTCCTAGTTGGGTGACACGCACAACTCGCCAAGCCTCTCTGAACCTCAGAGTCTCCTCTGTGCACTAGGGGGACGAATGACGGCCCCGATCTCATAGGGCTGTTATGACATGCCAAGAACACAGTCTGGCACGTATGAGCAATCGGGAAATGATGAAATGATGATTACTGTTACTGCTTTTATTTATATAGAGTGGTCAAGGTAGGACTTTTAGGAAGTGATATTTAAACTGACCCAGAAGGATTAGAAAGAACGGGCCATGCCCTTTCTGGGCAAAAACAGCAATATGTGCAAATGCCCTGAGGCTTTGTGTGTTGAGGCTTTGAGTGCCCAAGGAATATAAAGAAGACTAGAGTGGCTCGAGGGCATTTGGCAAGATTGTGCACCATGTGAAATACAGTCTGAAAGGAAGGCAGAGGTTCAAATCTGCAGGACGTGTAGGCCCCAGTAGAGAATATGTATTTTTATTCTAAGTAGAACACAAAGTCACTAGAAGGTGTCTTAGTCAGCACTTGCCACAATACTGCTGCATAACAAACAATCTTGGACACTCAGTAACTCACATGAATAAATATTGATTTTTTTTTTTTTTTCACTCACTGGTCTAGGGGTTGGTTTGGGCTTGGCTGATATTGACTGGGCAGGGCAGAACTTGGCCCCATGCTGTAACTCAGGTTCCAGGTTTGCTTACTGTGTCTCCTTCTGGGGCTCAAGCTGCAGGGACACTGGCCATGAGAGAAGTGTAAGGGGATAAATCTAGTCATGCAAGCACATTTCAAGACTCTGCTCACATCGTTTTGGCTGACATCCCTCATGGGCAAAAGAGAATCACATGACCAGGGTCAAAAATCCAGGAGGAAGGAAGTTCACGCCACCCACCACGAGGCCATGGCAAGGGTCATAGACAGCTGTGACGGGGCCAAAGAATCCATGTCACCCATAGGGAACTGGTTTGCTTTCCCAAAGTACCCATCAGGGTCAAAGCTTAGCAGATTTTTGACTTCCACCACTCCATGTACTTTTCCCCTGGTCTCTGAGCACCAGGCTCACCCTGCCCTATTTTGGAACCAACTAGGCCAACCTTCTGGTGGACTTGGCTTTAATGAGTAGCCACACCACCCATGGATCATCCAATCAGAAAGACGGCCCTTGACAAATCACACGCTGGCTTGTTCCACCTTAACACCGGTCCTTGCGGGTCTTCTGGCTTTCTCAGAGTCAGCCTTCCTGCGACTCTGGCTGGGAGAGGAGACACATCTGAGGCATGCCCAGTAGCCTCCTCAGGCCTGGCATAGGGTTCGGCCTCACAGTGGCTCAAGCTGGGGCTGGAAGGAGCAGGAGTGTTTGTTTTCCTTGGCAGAGCTCTGTCATTCTTCACTGGGCTAAAATACAGTGTGCTTTTCCAAACTGGGTGACCTACGTCTCCTGTTATAGTTTATCAGAAGTGTAGCCCCCCGCCCCCCAGCTTTGGTCTTGGAACTACTTGAGGGGAAAGGAAGAGGAGGAGGAGAAGGAGGAGGAGGGGAGGGGGAGGAGAGGGGGGGGGAGGAAAGGAGGAGGGGGGGAAAGGAGGAGGGGGAAAGGAGGAGGGAAAGGAAGAGGAGGAGGAGGAAGGAAAACTATATGAGAAGGGTGTGGCAGTGAGGGGGTGGGTATCTATGAAAATTTATGTGCTGAAAAGCAGCTGTAAAATGTTTAATGTTTCAATGAATGTTTTATGTTTACAATAAAAAACCCTCCAGCCAAGAAGGTCTTTAAAACGCTACGTTTCCAAGCAGATCCAAGGAAAAGAGTCAAAGAGAGAAGACTCCCCACACACACCCCTCTGTGGAGTGACCCCCCACCCCCAAACACTGAACGTTAAAATGAGGTCCCTCCACGTTGTGCATTTTAGCACCCAGCTCAACCCCGAGCAAGGAGGGCATAATGGCCCTGACACAGGGGAAGACTGGCAACGAGAATGAAAAATACGCTCATTTTTCTCAAAGCCAAGTACCCATGGCATGAAGCCTTGGAAACTCGGGCTTTGGAAAGGGATGGCAGTGAGAGTGCGGGAAGACGCCGGGCTCAGCCCAACACTCGCTCAAAGACTTGATTGTTATCAGTTGCTCCACGGCGGCTGACCAAGTGCCATGAGGCTGGGTTCTTCCAGGAAAGAGCCTGGCTTCCACAAAGGGAGGCAGGTTTAAGTCCAAACTCCACCCGGAACTGGCTCTGTGTCCCTTAGGTAAGTTCTCAACCTCTGGGGACCCCAGTTTCTTCATCAGTCAGATGCAAATGGCAGGGATCCCTGGCCAGCACCAAATAAATGACATGGGCTGAGAAGCAGAGGCCGGGAAGCCAGACGTGGGGTGATGCCGGATCAGGGCAGGTTGTGCACGTATCAGGTAGAGGAACTGAGACTTGATGTGGCAGGAAGCTGGGGGCTGCTAAAGCTTTGAGACACATGTGAGTTTTGTTCTTCTCTCCCTACCTGATGACTTCAGTCTAGTCATCGTGTGGGTTTTCAGGCTGAGAAGCCAGTTTTACTTTTTATCTCCTTTGTAATTCATATTTTCCACGTTGCATTCAGATAACAGAAATGCAGTGTAGCCCACAGCCCCTTCCTCATCTGGTCCCCGCTTGCCTCCTCTGAACACAATGCTCATGCAACTCTTCAAAATAAACAAATAAATACGAACCAAAAATCAGGGTCAGCTTCTCAGACCCACCCTGCGGTTTTGAGCCTGGGCCTTACACTTCCTGTTCCCTCAGTGTATCATGCTTTGGGCCAAACCCATTCTTCTTCTTTTCATCTTTATTTATTTATTTATTTATTATTTTTTTAATTTTATTTTTCAACGTTTATTTGTTTTTGAGCCAGAGGAAGACAGAGCATGAACAGGGGAGGGGCAGAGAGAGAGGGAGACACAGAATCTGAAACAGGCTGCAGGCTCTGAGCAGTCAGCACAGAGCCCGACGCGGGGCTCGAACTCACGGGCCGTGAGATCATGACCTGAGCCGAAGTCGGACGCTTAACCGACCAAGCCACCCAGGCGCCCCTCATCTTTATTTTTTAAACAATTTTCTTTTCTTTTTTAATGTCTATTTATTTTGAGAGAGAGAGACAGAGAGACAGAGAGTGTGAACGGGGGAGGAACAGAGAGAGAGACACCCACACACACAGAATCCAAAGCAGGCTCCAGGCTCTGAGCTGTCGAGCTGTGAGATCGTGACCTGAGCCCAACTCAGACGCTTAACCAACTGAGCCACCCAGGTGCCCAATAAACCCCTTCTTCTTTTAGCAAAGTCCTACTCAGGCCTCAGAGCCCAACTGAAGTATCACCTTATCTGCATCCAAGAGTCCTTTACAGGGCTCTGACAGCACATGCTGCTTTCTGGACCCAGAGGCTCGTCACAGCACCTTCAAAACCTCACTTACTTCTCTGATTCTCCTCTAAACATGGCCTCTTGAGGGTAGCTACCAAGTCTGAATCATTTAGTATTTCATTTGTGCAGCACAGGGCAAGACTTGGATGGAGTGGATCCCCAGGAAAGTTTTGCTGGTGAACAAATGAACGCACGAATGAATGAAGGGGAGAAAACACCGTTTTCTGTTTACAATGACAGAGGACGGGAATTCTGGCCTCTGAGCGACAAACAGGGGTTGGGCCACCGTTGCTCTGCTTGACTTATCACTGCCATCTAACACCCAGAGAGATGAGACACCCCTTGCTCTCCTGGGCAGGAAGAGTGGCCCTCTTTTTGGCAGCCTCCACCTTGCCCTGGAAACAGATGAGAATCACAGACCCGCTTCCCACGTAGCATCAACGCTTTTGGACCGCCGCGGCACCCTCACAAAGATGCTCGCGTCTCCTGCAAGGAGAAAGATGGCTGGTACAGTTCACTTCCTGTTCATGAGCTTGGGGGCAACATCGTAGACCGGGGCAGGGTATGCTTGGGAGACACGAAGGAGGCCCCTTCTGTTTTCCCACGAGCCAAGACCCTGCCCTTTCTCTCACGAGGACGCCGGCCGGGACACGGCCACCGCCTGAACGGATGCCACGCCGGGGAGCCCCCTTGCCCTTACGGCGAACCACGGCAGTCACAGCGGCGGCTGTTCGGTGGACAATTTCAGACGAATCCCCAAAGTTTCACAAGAATGCCAGGTACAAAAGAGATGAAGGATGGAAACTCACACGATAAACCAAAGTGAAAACAAAAGCATGTCACCAAACCCCATGTGAACTGAAACCACAGGGCAGGGTGCTCTGAGTCTCCAGACACAAACACTCCGACCCGCGAGTGAGTCACCCAGCAAAGCCGGAATGCGGCTAGGGAGAGAAGGCCCAGTTTGAGGAGGGTTTGCCCATGGCGTTGTGGGCACCCTCCACACTTTCCAGTCCCTAGAGATTGGAGTAGAAGGAAAGAGAATACGCACGGAGCACCCGCCCAATCCCATAGGCTCTGGTCAACAATACAGATGGAAGTGTCCAGTGGGTTTTCACCATCACCCTATCTAGGAATGAACTGTTCTCTCCATTCGCACACGAGAACATGGAACCTAGAGATAAGACAGAGATGAATTTAAGTTCTTTCAGGGGCACCTGGGTGGCGCAGGCGGTTGAGCATCTGACTTCGGCTCAGGTCATGATCTCACGGTTCATGGTTTTGAGCCCCGCGTCAGGCTCTGTGCTGACAGCTCGGAGCCTGGAGCCTGCTTCCGATCCTGTGTCTCCCTCTCTCTCTGCCCCTCCCCTGCTCTCTCTCTCTCTGCCTCTCAAAAATAAATAAATGTTAAAAAAATCTTTTTTGAATTTAGGTTCTTTCCTCCAGCTACACTTCACCAGAATGAGAGTCAACACGGGCAGGAGGCTCCCCTGCTCTCTCGGTAGCCCCCAAACTGCTTTGATCATGGACCAGTGCAGCAAAATTCAATTTTGAGCATACCCTCAAAAGTTGTCCACTTGTTTATCTACAAATGATGTAATAATGCCACGAGCTATGATATTACAAAATATTCAAAGAAGTGGGAACTGAGATGAAATGAGATAAAAGTTAAATGTAAACAGGAGCTACACTTATGCTTTCCCCTAGCCCAGGACAGGCGTGGCCGGGTACCCAGAGGCACACACACAGGCTGCCCAGTTAGAACTGAGACAGAACTTTGCTAAGAAAAATTATGCACTGTTTATCTTAAATTAAAATTTAAGTGGGCATCTTGTTTTTGTTTTTGTTTTTAAGTTTATTTATTTATTGTGAGAGGGAGAGAGAGCACGCACACAGGAGCTGGGAAGGGGCAGAGAGAGACGGCGGGAGAGAATCCCAAGCACTAAGAGTGCAGAGCCCAGTGCAGGGCTCGATTCGGGGCTCGATCTCACGAACCTTGAGATCATGACCTGAGCCAAAATCAAGAATCAGACACCCAACCAACTGAGTCACCCAGGCGCCCCGGGAATCTTGCATTTTGATTTGCTAAATCTAGAAACCCAAAGGGTCAGCAAGTGTTTTCGGTTTCAGGTCCAGAGGAATATTCTAGGCTTTAGGGAAGGGATGGCTTCCCTTCTTAGTGGCTACTATTCAACTTTCCATCTGGTGAATGCAGCCCGAGGCAAATCCTGAACGATGGGGGGGTGGCTGTGTCCCAGTAAAACCTTATTTATAAGAACAAGTGGCGGGAGAGATGTGATGTGGGCTGAAGTTTGCTGACCCCGCCCTAGTGATTCATCCTTGGTGCCTTGCACCTAGGAGAGCCCGGCGTGTAAAAGAGAAGGGCCCGCGCGTGCACAGCTCTCCAACAATACGACACAGAAGAGAAGGAAGCTCTTGTCTTGTGTTTTCTCCCGGGGTTGGGGGGGGGGGCTGGCGAGCAGGCAGAGCAAGGTGATGACAGGCCCTTGCGTCACAGGGGAGGGCAGAAGGAGTGAAAACAGGAGCATGTGAGTGTGTGAACCGCGCACACACACGTGCACATGCGCACGGAGAATCTGCTGCAGCCAAGGTACCAGCTGTGTGGACCTGCTCTCAGCGCGTCCAACTAAATGCTTCCCCTGCCCAATTACCAGCGACTCAATCGGCCAACTGGAAGCCATAACAACGCATTAACCTTTTTGCCAAATCAATTCCACCAAGTCCCCTTCCAGCACTAAGAGAAATTAAATGGCACCCCCACGCCCAGGAGGAGGGGCACGCTCTCAGTTACCATACGCGTAGGGATCGCCTCGTGCAGCTGGAGTCCTGAACGGTGCCCTCCGCATCGGCCAGAGCCCCGGGAGCCGGCTTCCTGAGGCTGGCTGCCCCCCACCCCTGCGGCCTGCAGGGGGGCCAAGGTCCAGGCGGAGAGCTCCTGCCAAGCGCCATCCACGGGACTGTCTTTGCAAACCACGCGGCATTCGCTCTGCACCACATGAAGCGACTCGAGTCAGCTTTCAGGAGCCCCCGGTGGGCAATTTCCCACAGACGTACGTGGGCACAGTGCACCTGGGAGTCACAGCAGGGTCGGAAGCGTGCCCCGAGACCCCGGCCCTTCCGGAATCTCTCTTTCAACTGCAGCTCGGTGGCTCGGGGCGGGTTTTCTAAGAAACGGAGTTCTTGCAAGATGAAAAGCTTTTGGACTCGGCAGCACAATGTGGCACAGGGGCTAAGGCAGACATGGGCTGTAATTCGAAGCAGTGGAGAGGGGCCATGGGCAAAGGGGGTCCCAGGTGCAGGTGGCTGAAGGTGGGACAATGCAGGCTACCCTTCAAGACCCTTAGCTCCTGAGGCAGGATCTTGTTTTGGGGGACAGCGTGTCGTGTAACTTCCTGAGGGATGTGTGTGTGTGTGTGTGTGTGTGTGTGTGTGTGTGCGTGCACGTGGGTAACGAGATGGGCAATTCTCCTATTTTGTCTCACCCCAAATATTCAAAAACACAGCCATTGTTTCCTTGTAACAAGGAGTCTCTCAATAGCCACCCCTGAGCAGCCCTCTGTTCAACAGACCCTCTGTCAGGCAGCCCGCTCCCTTCTACAAAACCTTCTCAGTGCTTGGGGGACCCTAGGACTTCTGAAGATGGGTGGTTTGCTTCCTGAAAGCACGTGGCCCTCGGTAGGCTCCTCGGAAATGGCTGCCTAAAACATGGTCCTGCTGTCCCCCTGCAGGCAGGGGTGGAGAAGGCTGGGCTACCACACCCCGCTATGACCAGCTTGCGCTGACCGAGCTGAGCAAACATCCTTCCCTGAAGCATCGCAAGAATGCTCTTCGGGGCCCTGCATTCATTCAATACACACCTTTGGAACGAGGTACATAAGCATCTAGGAAAAGAGTTACAGCCTTGGCTTAGGGGAGGTCACTGTGTGGCTGAGAAGTCACCCAGGGTACAGAGATTACTCTTGGCCTGTCACAAGCCTCCGTGACTTTTCAGCCATGGAGTATGTTAGTTTGGTGACAGAGAAGATACGGTCAACCAGGAAGCCATGGCTCCTCGCCACTGTTGTGTCTCATTATCCTATGTGTCCTAGAGCCAGGACTAAACTGCTGATACAGGGGCACCTGGGTGGCTCAGTCGGTTAAGCTTCCAACTTCAGCTCGGGTCATGATCTCGCAGTCTGTGAGTTCAAGTCCCACATCAGGCTCTGTGCTGACAGCTCAGAGCCTGGAGCCTGCTTCAGATTCTGTCTCCCTCTCTCTCTGCCCCTCCCCTGCTCTCTCTCTCAAAAATAAACATTAAACAAATTCTTTTAATTGGTGATACAGGACATGGCATTTAAGGGACCCAGGGATGAGGGCAAAGAAACAGCAGAAGCCAAATGGGCACAAAATCATGAAGAGTGGAAAATGTTTAGAGGAAAATTCCTGTCCACCCCCTACCTCTTAATCTTCAGGACGAGGGCAGTGTGGTTAGGGGTACAGATTGCGGGACCAGGCTGCTCTGTTCTGAGCCCAGCTGTGGCCTCTGTCCACATTCACATCCGTCAAATGGGCAGTCTCACCGGGCTCACCTCCTGCCTGTGTGGCCGGGAGACGTGAATGAGATCGTGGCAGGGGGAGGCTTCCAAAGCCTCAAAGCATAATAAAACACGTGAAGGAGTGTTAAGGGGGCCACGGGAGTAGCTGTTTTGTACAAACATGTACCTGTCTCATCAAAGTGAGAAAAATACAGACACATTCATATTTTAATATGCCAGTTGTCCCAAAGCAGTGGAAATCTGGTTATTCAAAAATTCCCTTTACATCGCCCAACTGAGGCCAGATTTCGATTTGTAAAGCCCAGAGTCACGTATAAGCGATAATCTTCAGATTAGCGGTTATACGTAAATACCGATTTTTTGTGTCCAATTATTGATAATAACCAAAAAGCAATAACGACCACGACTCTATTTCACCCAGAGGCAAGAACACACTTTGTATAATGTTAGGAATGAAGACAGTTACATTTTCAATGCCAACAGCCCCTGGCAGCTGGAAATGGCTGCAGCCTCTCGCTGACAACCTCCTGAACTTTTACGAGTCACACACACACAGGGGCTTAAAAATGTCACTTGTACCTAATAGAACTGTTTTTCAGAAAGACATAATCAGAACCTCTAGCTTTCTGGAAGTTGTCAGCTGCCACTTAGGAGCCCTGGAGTTGCAACCTGGAGTTGTTTAAGGCCACACAACCCAGCGTGGCTCTGACAGTGAGGTCCCCGGTACATTAGAACTCACAGAATCACGTTAGCGCCTTCCTCCTGGGATGGGGGAGATGGCTTAAGGGCAATAAATACTGATAAAGGGAACCGACTGACTGGGAACGTGTGGCCTTTGGGAGGGACAGGTGAGGGGAAAGAGTGACCTGGAGACAGCCCGCCCAGGATGCGCCCCGGAGCCTTACAGGGATTTCTTCAGTCTCTGCGAGACAGGAACGTGGGGAGAAAGAACAAAGGCAGTCAGCAAAAGGGCGGGCAATCGTCGGTGATACCTGGAGTTTTACACCTTTTTTCTCTTCAGACAGAATCCAGTAAATGTAATTACATCGAGGCCTCCCTTTGTCACTCTGCAAATCGAGTCTCGGCCCTGGAATCTGTTTTATGGGCTGCTGTGACTAAGGAAGTAACAAAATGGACAACAGATACCTGAAAAATGTGGTGAGCTACGGGTAATCTTCAACTTGGGTGTGTGTCTGTTTTTGTGTACGAAAATGAGGCACCCAAGATGGCTGAGGAGAGAGCAAAGGGCGCCGACTAGAAGGAGAGAAGCAGAAAATGTTGGTTCCCCCACCATCAGATCCTCATTTACTAGCCACTGTGCCGTCTCCCAGTTTTGAGACCTTCTCTGGGGAATTATCTTTGGCCAATGTCCTTGCTCACCTCACCTGAGACACCTGGGAAGGAAAAGCCCCTACCAGGGATGGGCTAGGACTACCTCATATGGGGGTTCAACAGACTGGCCCTCGGGCCTCTAGTTGGACCAGCTCTGAGGTGCGATTTGCACCCCAGGAACCCCTGGCATTGAGACAAAAGTAGACATCACTTGAGGCCACATCTTCCCTTGACTCCTTTCCCTTCTCCTACTTTGTTTTCCTCACCCATCACCTCCGAAAATACACCCTCCAGCAAGTATGTGCGACCAAATCCCTGTCTCAGGCTCTGCTTCTAGGTGACTCAAGCTTAGGCAGTTTAAAAAAAAAAATCAGTAAAAGCCAGAATGTCTTGAGGTGGGCCTACCAGGTATCTGACACGTAAACTGGGAGGGCCTACCTACTGAGAGGTAAGAGGAAGGATGTGGAGGGAGACAGAACTGTGTTCAGATCCCTGGTCCATATGTGGGACAGATACTTGCGTGGATTCTGCCCAGAGAGCATAGGGTATGGAGCATCTGAGATTCACAAGGCCCCAACCTGACACTGCACGGCAGCGGGGGAGCTGGGCTTCAGTCCGCAGCATTCTGTGGAGTCAGAGGCCACTGCGGCCATGACAGACAGGACCAGTGCATAGGGCAGGTGCCGTGGTAGCTGAGGACGGCATGGTGACTCCACGAGGAGGCGAAGATGCTTAGAACAGGACAACCTCCCACCCTCTCCTCAAATATAGGGCGGGTCTGTGCTTGTAACACAACTCTAGACACGTGCTCTGAAAACCTATACGGCTGAGTGCAAAACTGGAATGTTTATAGTTAACGTCTGAAGGATCCCTAGAATCAAAGCACCTCCAAACAGGATATTGCCTCTGTATTAGTCAAGGTTCAGCAGAGAAACAGAACCTACAGGAGATATTAGCTATAAGAAATTGGCACATGTGATTACGGAGGCTGAGAGGGCCCCAGATCTTTAGTTGGCCAGCTGGAGAGCCAATGGTGTAAATCCCCAGTCTTGAAGCTGGCAGCTTGGAGACCCGAGAAGGGCTGAGGCCACAGTTTGAGGTCAGAGGCAGGAAAAAGACCAAGGCCCAGCTCGAGGAACTCCGGCAGCAGGAGTTCTCCCTTACTCCTGAGAGAGTCAGCATTTTGCTCTAGGCAGGCCCTCAACTGATTAGACGAGGCCCACTCACTTTAGAGAGGGCAAACTAATTTACTCAGTCCACAAATCCAAATGTTAATCTCATCCCCAAACACCCTCAAAGACACACCCAGAACACTGTTTGCCCAAATAGCCGAGTACCCCATGCTCAGTCTAACTGACGTATAAAATTAATCATCACAGCCTTAAGTTACACATAAACCAGCCCTGCCCTCAATCTCGGCTAGCTCAAGGACCTCACGTACTTCCCAAATAGGTATGGAGGTGGCTACGTTGGCTAGAAATGTCAGCCAAAAGCCGTTTAGGAATGCAAAAGACAAATAGGTTCATTAACACAACAAATATTTATGAAATTCTGATTAGGAATATTATGGGAAAGGTGTTCTGGGCAAAAGTGGCATACAGATATTGAAGGTAAATTTGAGACTCCCGAGACTGTACTCCTGAGACATACAAGGAGAAGGAAAAAAACACCCTTTTCAATTCTCTCACAATCCTTGTACTTACCATAAGAAACAACAAGAATCTTGTTTCGGTGCGTCTTTAACGCCTAACACTTCAATTTCAAACTCCCTGGCGATCATAAGTAGCTAACCAGAATTGAATACCACTGTTTTTTGTTTCCTTTATATTTATTTTTATGAATATTTTGTATTTACGACAAATGAGGCCGCTCTTCCATTTATGTCAGGAATATAAAACTTTCCTTATAAAGAGCTTCACATAATTATCCAAGTATTTATAAAGATAAATTAAAACCAAATAATATGACAGACGAGCAAAGAGGCCAATCATTGTGAAGGTGGTATAAAAATGAAGCTTGGGAAACACTGTTTTACAGAATTAAATGCGAAAACTATAGAAAAGAGGACGGGATGAGCGGGTCAAGGAAGGAGTCCAGAAAAATCTAGCAAGAAAAGATGGGAAGTGACAAATAGCCATCCATTCAAGTTTGTAAAAACACAAAATAAATGCTGTCTCTTTATTCTTGCCAAAACATCATGCTACGTCTCAAGAAGGGAGGGGGTCAAACCCAATGGAGGCAACTCCTAAGCTTTTGCTAAGAATTACAGAAACAATTACTTCTACCTGCCATAGACTCAAAAGCCATAGGGAAATAGGCCAGCTCAGGAGTATCTAAACTAATTTCCATTGATCTACTTCTATGTTATTTAAATTAACTAAAGGATTGGAGTCAAAGTTCCTTAGAGTCAGATATGCCCATACCATATCCAGGTGGTTAATTAAGTATAAAGGTTTAATTTCTGATAAAAAAAATTAATTACCTAAGAATATTGATTAAAGTATATTCCAGGTATTAAATCTCTGTATCAAATTATCCCAAAACTTAAGAGGTATAAGACAACCACTTATTCTGTTCATGCATTTTGGGAGTCAGGAATTTGAACAGGGCACCATGGGGACCGTGACATTTGGAAGGTGGAATCGTCTGAAGGCTCCGTCATTCCCTTTCGGTCTGATGGTGGACGGGGCCTCAGTTCCTCCCCATCGGGGCCTCCCTGTGTGGTCCTTCCACGTGAGCTGGATTGAACTTCCTCACAGCATGGTGGCCAGGCTCCAAAGGTAAGCATCGCATGAGTGAGACAGACCCAGATGGGAGCCAAATCATCTTTTGCCACCTAAGAGAAATCCCATAATGTCCCTTGCACCACATTCTAATTAGTTGCAAGCAAGTCCATATGGGTAGCCCAGATTCAAGGATGGGAGGATAGGATTAGGCTCTGCCTTTCACTGGAAGAATGTCAAAAGAATTTGCAAGCAGCCTGTGCAGAGGTTTAATAACAGGAAAACTGCCTCCTCAGCACCCCTCAACTCCCCCTTCTTACAAACTTCCTGGCCAACAATGATCATCATGGGAGTTGACCACACACATTATCACCTGGACACCAAGTTGGAGGGCTTTACTCTGCCTGCTCTCAATTTCAAGGTACTGACCTTCGCAACCAAAGAAGCACCCCCCACCCCTGCAGCAAAAAAAAAAAAGAGAAGAAAAAGTAGGTGAGAAAGAAGCAGATGAAATTGGCAGAAAGAAAACACGAATTGACAGAGTGAAAACGGACAGAAAGAACAGATTTATATTCCTTTTCTTTGTAACAAGTGCATGCTGAAACAATAGATGTTCAAAGGAATCCGCGCCAGGAAGATTTCCAGAGGAGACAGAGGGTTGGCCTGCATCTTTGAAGTCACACGTTCTATAAAAAGGTCTGGAAAGCATTGAGCTGTACCTTAGAAAGTAAAGCACTTGGCACCTTAATGGGAGCGTGCCTCTTGGCTCTAAGTCGTACCCCCAGCTCTGCCGTGGGACACGCCATGCTGCCACATCAAGTGCTGGGTCCTGTCTCTAATGCATGTGGCAATAAAATAACAGACACCATAAGAGCCACTGGAAAAGAGACAGTAGGTACTCCTGGGGCTTATACAGCTCAGTCAACTCAGATTCATGAAAAAGAATTAAAAATAAGCAACTTCCTACCAAGGATAGCAAAGGATTTCAACATTATCTTAAAATAACACCCATTCCTACCAAGGATAGCAAATGATTTCAACGTTATCTTAAAATAACACCCAACATAATGTGTTGGATGCTGTGGTGGCACCGACATCCACGGCAGAGCAGATCTCATACTGTAAGTTGGGGACTTTGTTAATGATGATAATTGCTTATTCCAAGGGGAACACACAGAGTGATTGGAACTTTTTAATCACTGCCCAGTTTCTGTATCTCCTGTCGTTACTGATTCCCAGGATTCCTGGATTCCTGTGGTTCTCTAATGGAACGGACTTCCCACATCCCATATGATTAAGCCAAGAGAGAAGACTATTTGTGTTCTTTCCCAAAAAGACTTCTCCTGGACTCACATGAATGAGTCTTAAGAAATAACTCAGGTTATGGAGTTGGTGTGCTTAGCACAGCCAGCACATGGATTATTATAAGAAAATGTGGGAAGGAAGGAAGGAAGGAAGGAAAAGAGGAAGGGAGGGAGGGAAGAATGGGTTTGAGGTGCTAGGCTTGTCATTAAAATCATCCTGACATACGTACTTCTTAGTAAGCAACTTGAAAATATGTAACCAGAGCCTTAAAAACAAGACAAAACAAAACAGGGGCGTGTGGGTGGCTGAGTCAGTTAAGCGTCCCGCTCTTGATTTTGGCTCAGGTCGTGATCTCGCGGTTTGTGAGATCAAGCCCCACGTCAGGCTCTGTGCTGACAGCACAGAGCGTGCTTGGGGTTCTCTCTCTCCCTTTCTCTCTGCTCCTCCCCTGAGTGCTCCCTCTCCCTCTCGCACACGCACAAAAATAAATAAATAAACATAAAGAACAAAATAAAACAACTTTATATTCTTGGCCTAAGTAGTTCTATTTCCCCAACGCTAAGAATTCCTCAAGAATTTATGGTAAGGGGTTAAACGAAACAACACAAAACAAAACAAACTGAGGCATGTTAAAGTCACTACCTTATTTATTACACAGAAAAATCGGAAGTAACAGAATGTCCAAACACGTGGGTCGGTAACCTACAAGTCAGCAGCGTGACGGGATTAGTAAAGGGGGGAGCAGCGACCTGAGTGGTTCTGGGTCTGGCACTGCCCTGCATCTGTTTCCATTCACAGTCTTGTTCAGACCCAAATCAAAGCCTGTGGGTTCGGCACCACAGTGGTTTTACAGGTGAGCTCACAGGTGAGATGTGCTACACAGCAGGCTCGGGAGTCAAAACCGTGCGTTCAGATCCTGTCACTGACCTTCAGCACCTGAGTGTCCTTGAGCATAGTCTCTACCCTCCGTATGAGGTTCTCGGAGCTGCCATAACAAATAACCACGGCTGGGGGGCTTAGAACAACAGAAGTATATTCTCTCCCAGTTCTGGAAGCCAGGAGTCCAAAATGAAGCTGTCATCAGGGGCTGTGCTCCTGCAAAGCCTTTAGGAGGTGGAAAGATTCACCCCTGCCTCTTTCAGCTGCAGGTGGCTCCAGGAGTTCCTGAGCTTGTGGCCACATCACTCCTGCCCTGCTTCCGGGGTCACATGGCCTCCTCCTCTTCTCTCAAGTCTCCCCCTGTGCCCTTCTGACAAGGACACTCGTCATTGCATTTAGGGCTCACCTGGATAATCCAGGAATCTGTCCTCATGTCAAGATCATTAACTTAAACACATCTGCAAAGACCCTTTCCCAAATAAAGCCACATTCACAGGTTCCAGGAACCGAGGACATGGACGTCTCTTTCCTGAAGGGCCACCATTCAATCCACTACACTCTCCCTGAGCCAGATATTCCTGGTTTATGAAACAGAGACCCTCAAAGACCTCACCTCCTTGCACTCAGAGAAGATCAAATGAGGTGACCAATGTACCATTTCTGTATTCCTGTGGCTTCCATGTTACCAGGAGGAAAGTGGCATAACAAGAAGGTTCAAATGGCACATTTAAGGTCCCCTATCATATCATATCATATCATATCATAAGTCAGCATATGACTCTAGACGGGGACACGCTGGCACACAGTTTTTTCAGAAAGGAAAGTTATTTTCCCTCTTGGAATCAGAGACAGCAAAAGCAGCAAGACTCTGGAGACCATGAATACCAGGAGGTCTCCAAGTGTGGCCCGGGGACCCTATCAAAGGCTCTGTGAGGTCAGACCACTTTTCACGGTAAAGCTAAGGTATTATTTGACTTTTTTTTTCATTTTCTTACAAGTAGAAGTGGAGTTTCCCAGTGGCCATATGACACGTGATATCGCAAAAGACCGAATGCAAAAGCAGATGTGAGAATGTGACTGTTTTCTGTAAAGCTGAGCATTAAAGAGATCTGCAGAAACATATAACAATGCTGTCCTCCTCACTATTTGTCTGAAAATGCAGTTATTTTTCCTAAAAAATTTATTCATGTCAACATGCAATGGGTTTATGATTTTTAAATGAATTACTGCGTACAAATTTAATTGTTTTCTACTCGAATTGCTAATGCGGTAAGTAACAACAGATATAGTCCACATAAGCAAAAGTTCTTTGGGAAGAACTGGGAAGTGCTGGGAAGTGCTGATGTAGACCGAGGCTGGCGTCCAGTAAGACGCACTATACCCTTCCTTGTCTCACCACCGTGTAGACATCCAGGGGTGACTCCGGGTTCCCAATGAATCCTGTCCCAAACTCTCAGTCCTTTCCACGTTGTGTTACTAGCAGCAAGGCTCTTTCCATTGCCAGTGAGAGAAACTTGGCATAAGCAAAAAAAGAGAGAAAAATTTATGGGAAAGATACAGAAGGGTCCCCAGAATCGCAAGAAACAGATCAGGAACTACAACGGCAGCTCCAGGGACCCCAGGGACTGGCCACCCTGCACTCAGGTCTTGTAGCTACCCCCCTCCCCTGCCCCGTCTCTCTCATTTCTGCATTCTGCGGGATCCCCGACAGATGGGAGATGTGTCCACAGGCAGCTCTGGAGTGACGTCTTTGTATCTCCAGGACCAGATGGGGCAAAGGTCCTTCTGATGAGCCTTGCTGTCCACATTCGTTGGGTACACTCCGAGCGGTCTCTTGAGTCAAAAACCCACATCTGCGGCCGACAGCCTGTGGCTCTTGGGTTGGCCACAGTAAGAGGGAAAGAAACTCGCAAATGAAGATGCCGGTCTTAAGAAGGCAAAAGCCTCCCAGGATGACTAAAGCCACAAACACCCTCCACTGTGCTCAGACGGGCCTGGCCAGTGGAGCCATGTTAGCCACACAAATGATACCCGGTGGACATTTCGTTTCAGTGCCACCTCCCTCACTGTCATTCTACACACGGAGAAACAGTGTCTTCTGTTTTCACAAAGCTCTTGTGAACTACCTCTTCATGGGCCCATGCACCTACCACTGCAGAAGGGAGATACAACCACAACATCTCTGGCACATAGCGTCTAGGGTTTTACTTACACAAGTGACTTGCTCAGCTGGCCCCCATTCTCCATCAATTTAGACACCGTCCCTCAAAAAGAACAAAAGGCAACACTGTGTATCCAATGATGATCACACAAAAGGGAACTTCGATCCAGCTGAACCACCACCCTTCCCCTATCAGTAGAGGGTTGGCAAAGGCTGAGTCTGGGAGCAAAAGGCAAAGAGAAATTAAGAATTCACGTATGAGAACTTGTCCACTCCATTAATAAATATCACTACATATGAGAACCCAAAGTAGATTTGTCTCTTAGGATCTGGTTCTAGAAATAACTGGGAACCATGTAAGTGATCCCGTTTCCCTCTTTGCATGCCCTGCTAGGAAGCTCAGAGTCCACTTTGACCTGATTTCCAGGTCCTCCTGATGTACATTTTATGAACTAGCCTTGGTCCTGACTTTGTGTTGTTTTTCCTACTCTTATGCTACCTTCCCTTGATTTCCCTGGCCATTCCCCCTACCCCAACTTTTATTATACTTCGGTTGGACACTCTAACTGCTTTTTACTAACACTGGAAAAGCAAATCGCGCTTTCCTGTATTTCCTCACTACGTTTCCTCAATGCGACTAGGTGTATAATGACCAAATGAAGCCAACTGACCACGCAGCAATGAGCATGCCCTGCATATCTAACGCAACCTCCGTTTTCCCACAAAGGCTGTGTTAGCAGCTGTGGGGAAACCAGGGCTGGTATGTCTCCTCTCTCCCTGTGCGCGGCCTGCCAAGGAGCTGTGCCCAGGAGCTAGAGCAGTCCATGATCGGATGCTGGAAGGGACTGGTGCAGAAGAGCCAAAAAGCCTGACAGTCTTCTCTTCCCTTGCTTCTTCCCTACATTGAAGCACTCAGAATAAAATGTACCAGAATACAATACAAAATAGGATAAGAGATCTGCTTGAAGAAGCTCTCTGTTAATGTACTAATCTTGACAGAGCTAGCTAACAAGGCAAAGGGTAGGTGGGGAGGGGAGGCAACAGGAGGCAGTGTTAGCCACAGAAGTACAAAAGACGGCTGAAGTTTCCAGATAATCCAAGGATAATCCAAATAAATAAATTTCCAGATAATAACAAGTCCCAGGAGCCCCAGAGGCCAGGCATGTCTCATGGTGGCCTTCAGAGGACAAGACAGAGCCCAAACTGGCTCCGATGCTAAGAGATGCTCCCAGAACAGTGTGTTCCTCAAGGGCTCGTGCCCCAGCGAACACTTCCCGAGGTGCTGGAAGCTGACTCAGAGTTTGGCATAAAACTGAGGTACGGTGTTGGCGGAAAGATGGGAGCCTCTAACCGTGTAAACCAGTGGGCTCCAGGCACCGTGTTAAGCGCTGTACAAACATCATTTTGTTGATATTACTGGCTCCGTCTTTCACATGAGGAGAGAGCAGCCATGGCCACGTTGAGTATCTTGTCTAAGGATGAGGTGACCCAAATGGTAGTGAGCAGAGATTTAGGCCCAGGCATGAGGGCATCATGCCATGATCTCTGCACAACCCTGTCATCTCCTTGTCTGCCCAAACACCCAGCCGCGTTGTTTCTTTATCCACTTGTTCATTTGTTCCTTCACGCCTTCATCCATCACACATGCATGAGCTCAGGTACGGCACAAAATACTGGGACCAAGCCACTGACGGGGCGTGGTGCTTTTCCGCATCGGATGTTGCCTATTGCGGAGGAACTGTGTCACCCCAAATAATATGCTGAAGTCCTGATTCCTGGTAGCTGTAAATGTCACCCGATTTGGAAATAGGGTCTTTGCAGGTAAGATGACATCATACTGGAGCAGAGCGGGTCCTAACGCAAAAGCTGGTGTCCTCATCAAAGGAAGATGGAAGACAGACCCACAAGGATAAGGCCGTGGAACGACAGGGGCAGGGACTGACGACGCATCTCTAAGCCAAGGAACACCAAGAGCCCCCAGCAACACCAGACGCTGAGGAAGGCACGGAGCAGACTCTCCCTGAGAGCCTAGACAGAGAGCGGGGCCCTGCCAACATCTTGATCTCGGACTGCTAAGCTTCAGAACGGGAAGAGAATGTATTTGTGTTCTAAGCCGCCTAGTTGGGGAGACCCGTGAAACCCACCAATGCAGAAAGCACCTGCCGAACACCGGCTATGTGCCCGGGCCCTTCACTGGGTGCTCAGCCTCCTGACTTGCAAAAGAAAACAAAAGAAACACACCGTTACCCTTGAGAAACTCTTAGGGGAAAAGGTAGGGGGGTGAGATACGTCTGAAACATTCCACACACACATAAAAGCTCATCAAATCATTTTCACTGCTCCCTAGAAAATGTCTCCTTGAGGGGGCAAGAAATGGTTGTGTAGTATTTATTCAGAGTTTACAGAATGTGGTTTTCAATCCCAAGGGCAATGAGATGGTTTTGATGTAAGCCAAGGGGGAACTGCATGGAAATGCTTTCCCAGCTCTAGGGATTTTCATCTTTGTGCCAGGGGACTTCACATGAGTGGGTCTGCTTGTCCAAATTCCCAAAACCAAGGGGCTTTGACGACTCCCACTGAAAAAACATAAGGACATGGTGATAACTCAAAAAATTTGGTGCACTGGCGATGCTTACAGCAGGTACAACATGCTAAAACTCTCTGCTTTAACTTCTGCTGGAAGGAGGGGCATGAACAAACGATGGAAAGAAAGATGATTCTCAGGAGTTGTTGCTAAAAGTTATGTTCCTGAAAACTCTCCTGTTTGCAGAGAATGCAGGAAAAGCTACACTGTAAGTTACTATAGAGACAATAGAATCCAACCACTTTATTTCCTCAATCAACACTTTGTTCAGTGCTGGTAACCAGAGCCCCAAGAAGCCCGAGTCTGTGACAGGCACTCTCTAAAGATTTAATTACAGATTATAAATAAAGGGGTGCATTCCAGAACATGGGGGTTGTAGTAAAGACAGGCTAAATCTTCACTAAGCCCGCTTCCTTCTTGGGCATCCCTGATTCTTGCCAGAGCGAGGACAGACATGAGGACACTGCTTCCAGGCTTGGGGCATAGAACATCCCCCATGGTTCTACACTTCCTCTCCCTCCGCTTCTGCTGAGCCGGGATGAGAGGGTACCTTGCAGGCCCTAGTGGGGATGGAGAGTAAAGCACCTGGAGAGATAAAACCCAGGTCTCTGAATGGCCCACAATAGACTGTGACCACAGCTATAAAGTAACCCTTATTATATTAAAGATTAAATGCGAAAGCACTAAAATTTTGGAGTTTTCACTTACACCAACTGGCCTAGGCTGATACAAGGAACAAAGAACAAATTCCATTTTTGACTTTTACAGAGATGGGAAAGCAGGGTCAGGGGGGACCCTAGAGGGAGCTCCAAGGGCCAGATGAGCGAAGACGCTGTGGATATTACCGAGAACCCTGGAGAGACAGACACACAGATGCCGGCTGCGGGGAGAGGGAGGTCAGGGGCAAGTGTAAAAGAGTAAGAAGGGAGGAGGAAAATGTGCAGATGAGAACAACGTTCATTTCTACACACAGCCTGGAGCGATCTGGTCTTCTTCTGGCCACCCTTACCTCTCCCACCTCACACCTCACGCAGGAGGACTTTTCAGCAAAGGCCACATACGGGAGAGAACTGGGAAATGGGAACGACTGCCAAAGCTTTCTTGCTTCTGTGTTTCATGGTGCTGGGATGGTTAAAAGCTTCCCAGGTGACTCCACTGCATCACCCACATTGAGAACCACTGCTGTAGCAGGAACTTAACACATAAAGACAGGAAGGGGACCTAGCTGGCTCAGTCAGTACAGCATGAGACTCTTGACCTCAGGGTCATGATTTCAAGCCCCATGTTGGCTGTGGGACCTACTTAAAAAATAAAGGAAGGAAAGGAAAGGAAAGGAAAGGAAAGGAAAGGAAAGGAAAGGAAAGGAAAGGAAAGGAAAGAAAAGAAAAGAAAAGAAAAGAAAAGAAAAGAAAAGAAAAGAAAAGAAAAGAAACATTCTGGAGCTACTAAGAAAGCTTGAGCATCATAGGATACGAAGTCTCTGCTTCTGTTAACCAGCACAAGAGATAGGGCAGCGGCCCATTCGACTGGCTTTTGCTTTACTTGTCCTTGCTCTCCCCTGGTCCTTATAGACGTCATCTAGTTTAGCCAGGCACACACAATTCCCAGCCTCCCCACATCAGCTGCTATCCCTTTGCTTACTGTTGATAACGACTATCGTTCCTTTCAGCCTCCCTCCAGTTACAACCCCCACACCAAGCCCTGCTAGTCTCCCACGACCTTAACCACTGGTGAGCCCTCGGAGCCATCAGACACACCCTGCAGCCGCTGGAATGACGCCTCGCCTCGTGCTCCCATGGCGCCCCGTGGGATAACACACAAGGGTGGCCAGGCACTTCCTATGAGCCAGGCACTGGGGCAACTGCTCTTTATTCCAGTCACTTTGAGATAGATGTCATCTCTCTCAGTTAATCCTCGGGTACCTCCATGAGTTAGATACTGCGATCGTCTCCACTGTACACACGAGGGAACTGAGTAAAACTGCCCGACGTCGTGCCATGCAAGCAGTCAGTGGCAGAGCTGGCCTTGGATGCAAGTCTGCCTGACTATACAGTCAGTGGCCACGACCCCTGCAAGAGGCTGTGGTCAGTACATCCGCCCCCACACCTCGTGTGCATCTGGCCCCAGGCCTTATCACCTCTGCTGGACAGACCCATCTCAATCTTTTTGGCAGGTCTGGGCATGCAGAGCTGCTTCATGGATGCTGGATGAACAAGCAGATGAACAAGTGAATGAACAAGCGGATGAACAAGTGAATGAATAAATGAACAAGTGAATGAATAAATGAACAAGTGAATGAACAGATGAATGAACAGATGAACGAACAAATGAACGAACAAGTGAATGAACAAGTGAATGAACAAATGGAAGAACAAATGATTCCACATTTTGCTGGGCCTAGGGTATGCATAATCATGACCTTAATCAACGCATGTAAAGGAAGATAAGATATTGGTCAAAACTGAAGTTTCTTGATTTCATTTTTCTAATGTACTCATTTTTGAGAGAGAGAGAGAGACAGACAGACAGAAAGAGTGTGAGCAGGGGAGGGGCAGAGAGAGAGGGAGACACAGAATCTGAAGCAGGCTCCAGGCTCTGAGCTGTCAGCACAGAGCCAGACGCGGGGCTCAAACTCACGGACTGCGAGATCATGACCTGAGCCAAAGTAGGACATTCAACCGACTGAGCCACCCAGGCACCACTGTAGTTTCTTGACACACACACACACACACACACACACACACTCATGTCCAAAATGCCACCTTCTAGGAAAGAAAATGGCTGGACCCTAATTTAATAGTTTACATAAATAGCTCCTTAATAGGCAAGAAGCACCAAAGGTCAGTCACATACATACAGTTGGGTTTACTGGGATTATGGGGACATCAAATATTCCAGCTTCTATACAGATGTTTGTATGTGGTTGGTTTGCCTTATTCGCTGGGACAGAAAGTAGGGTCTCTTTGTTGCAGCAAAGGAGAAGGGAATATGTGTAGAACACCTGTTCTGCTGACACTGCGTATACCTTCTCTCATCAACCCCCAGAGCACCTCTATGAGGATGCTACTGTCCTCTCAATAGTTCAGAAAAGGTTCAGGCAGGGTAAACTCTTTCTGTGAGGTCACGCAGCCAGTCAAAGCACATACCCTTTCTTCACAGAGTATATTTCTAAAAGGAGTAGCTCAGACTGCCCTGAACTTAGGGCTTCTAAAGAGGAGAAAATGCTCTATATTCTCTCCCCAAGTCTCGGAGAACACGTGATCAGTCTGAATAACATCTGGCCTCAAACATCGCCATGCGGTAATAATAATAATTGCTACCACCATACAGATATTTTTATAAAGGACCTAGGAATTAACAAGGTAAATGTAAAAAGTATTATGATATATTAAAATCTGGGGGGGCAATGGGGAGTTAGAATATTGTGAAGAAAAAAATCACTCTTTTCATTATGGAAAAAACAGTATTTTTCTGCCATATAGACACAGGGCATAAAAGTTAGACGTGATGAGCTGTAAGATATTTATGGCACTTGCCAAGTGCGAGACACAAACCATGTGGTCCCCAAATCAAGAACCACAGTTTAAGGAGATGCAGGGCTAGGAGATTTATATAAATATACATCTACGAGTGATCACCGATAAACTACCCCGATCGCATAGACTAACGGGATGCAGGCACTGGAAACAGTAAATCCGAAAGCTGAAAGGGAGCCCCTCCTGGTAAGTCGACCTCAGCGATCCTGATGGCAGATCTGCCGCTGGAGACGAGTTCTGGGTTTCATTCCGAGAACCGAGGGGGATGTACTTATCTTTCGGTTAGGACCAAATTAATTTTAAGGCAGCTTTGTGGCTCCTGTTTCAACAGCTGTTTATTCTCTCCCCAAGAAATTATCTAATGTGCTTTTAGAGGCAGCCACTTGGATGCTGCTTGTAGAGCGGACTCGGGGAATAACCCTAAACCCTGCAAGAGACAAACAAGCAGAGGCCAGGGGAAATTTATGGCGTAACCCAAGCTCGCAGAATCATAAAACTCGGGTGTTTTCCTTAATATAGCCAGAGCCTCACATTCAATTCCAGGGTCAAGAATTTGAAACATTGGCAGGCTTCCTACGACAAATATGGTGGTCTGAAATCCTAAACATCTGGCCCTAGTTCTCGAAGACACATTATAATATAACATCCAGAGGTAGAGGGACTGATTCCTAAGGACTTTTCTGGAACAATAGTGTCATTTTAGAAAAGGAAAGAAAAGAGAAAAAAAAAAACAAAGAACAAACATGGCAAATTTTGAAACATAAAGTAAGGCAGAAGTTGTGTGTTGTGTTTTGTGTTGTTTTGTTTTGAACAGATATGGCCACCGGCAAACAAAATTTCTTGGGAGAAGCAAGAAAATAATTTAGAAAGAGCCATATACCTGTCATGCCCAGACAGTTATTAAGATCCTCTCTGTCTCACACATGCACATAATCTTCAAGTCTATCAGACAAATCACAGTGGGCCTAGAGTCTTCCTGGTGGGGTCTAAAAGAAACACATCAATTTTCGAACACTAACAATTTTAAATTAGGACAAGAAGGAATATTGTTAGTAATACCGGGAAGCAAGAGGGAGGCATTTCAACTTGCAAAATGACAATACGATTAAATTGAAATTGTTGTTTTCCGAATGCAGTCACTTTATAAAATGTACAGTAACGCTTTTATATGTAAATTATCTAAACTCAGAAAACCCTTCACTTTAAATGGAATTGAGACTGGCTTAACGTAGAACACTTTGGTGAAAACGTGCTTAAAATGAATAAAACTGCAAAGTGAAACAAATAATATTCTGCAGACAAATACTACAAATAAATGCTAGGTTTTTTTCTCCCTTTTTTTTTTCTTTTTCATTGTTGTTTATTTGTTTTGTTTTTGATTGATAGGTGTTACACTAAGAGAAACAGACAGAACTCCGGCCTGCAAATTTATTTTTAACTTTGCTGCTGCTTAACCTTAAGTGATATTTTCCATTTAAGTGATATTTTCCAGTTGGCAACTTATAAATGTTACTAATGGTGCTTCACAGAAGAGAAGTAAAGGTGTAAATACTAAGAGCCAGTGTAAGATAGGGCGAAGTAACTTCTTTGAATCAAGATGCTGGTTCCAAAATGCCCTTTCAAACACATCCAGGGGTCTCATTTCCTTTGTAAAATGTCTAATTTAAAACCTCCCTTTCCTTAATTAACAACACGCATGTCCCCCGCTGATGAGCATTTCAAATCTTGGCACTTTTCCTTGGGTGAATGTTATAACATCTGCAGACTTTCTCAGTGCACATGTGACCGTCGCTCCAACGAGACCACGTGCTCTTTGGAGGCAAGTGTGGCATCTTTGGATTCCTGTTCTTTCCCTGAGCCGACACTAACAACCTGATAGAAGATTTAGCAAATGGTGGTCTCCCAAGAATGGACGAGCAGGGATGGTTTGACGAGCATGGGGGCTGTCTCCCCAAAATAACCCATCCACCGTAATCACTCGCACCGTGGTGATGGCTACATGCCAGGTCCCGTGCTTAACACAATATGTGCAGAGACTTAGAAAAATGGGCTTTGACAGGAAAGTGATCACCCATAACCAAACAGTACGAGGGGGTGGGGGGTGGGGGCTTGGATCTGAAACCAGGTGTGTGTGATGGGAGGGCTCATAATCCTGACCAATCCCCTTTAGACCTGCTGGGCAGGGTCTCTGCGTGTCCATTCATCCCCTCCACACTGTTGCCTTCTATAGTGCCTGGTACCTTACAGATTAAAAAATAAATAAATGTTGAAGCCCGGTCAATCAATTGAACAATTCCCCACACATCATAGGGGCTTTGTCACCTAAATAAATGCTTCCTTTACACACACACACACACAAATTCCTTAGTAAAACTAGGAGTCTCCCAAGGTGTGTACCTTCTCCATCAAGAGTACGGAACGGGGCAGAGAATTTATCCATGTATGTATTCATCGATTCACCTTGTGACAGGTAGTAAGGCATGCTTTCCATGCATGTATGGACCATGGGCCGAAGCTACACATCTAGTTTTTAAAGTCTGACTGCAACTCTATAAAGTTAGCAAAAAAGAATCAAACCCATTTAACTCCCAACACTGTAAAAACCCAGTGATAACTCCTGAGCCAGTCTTTTTGTTTTTTTGGCAGTACAATAATTCTTTTATGATGGTACCCAGTGAGAATCCCTCATGGAATTTTCTCTTAACATGGAAATGCATATGGCCCTCTGTGGCACAACAGCTGCATAACTACATAATTGTTTACAAATGCGCAAAATAAGTACCCAAACCAATAAAAAATAATAACTTGGGCATCCATAAAGAAGAGATTCTATAAACATGCAATGGCCCATACTTTCTCTATAAATAACTGTTGAGGCAAAAATACAACCACCAGAACCTCTTATTTCAAATCCCTTTCCATAAAGTAAATGGCGTTGGCAGTCTGGCAGGCTAATACCATTGTGCTTTCCCAAGCGAAAATGCTTTTTTATTAACATTTATCATTTAGGCACCATTAAAGTAACTGCAGTCAAAGTGGATCCATTTACAATAAGACGCTTGGTGTTGAGTCCACTACGTTCTGAATATGTTTCAAACTGACACACAGCTTCCCGCCATCACCAAGGAGACGGGGGCCACAGACAGGGAATTCATGAATATGATTATTCATATTCATATTCACTAATATGAACTGATGGTGAGGAGGAAGGAGAAAAATATGGATCCTTCCAAATATGCTTCCAACTACTGTCCATCGTAATCCTCCCCTAGATCCACGAGAGACCAACCCAAAGGAATTCCGTAGTGGAGTTTCCAAAGAAGCAATGAAGGCTTGCCCTTCAGGGCTTCTCTGCCTGGAATGCTCCTCTCCCTTTCCATTCTACATCCTCCGTGTGTCCAGGACAACTCCTATTCACTCATCAAAACCCAACTCAACTATCTTCTGTCCCAGGAAACATTCCTTGGCCAACATCAGAGAGAGTGAATCATGCCCTTCACAGCAGTTCCTCGATCAATTTCTGCACTCAGTACACAACTGTTGACCACCTACCAAGATCCAAACACTGTTCAAAAGGCACTGGAGATACGGTAACGAACAGGATGGACAAAAAGCTGGTAGTCTCCAAATACAGAGCTAACTAAATCGTATAATATCAGGTAGGATGACATTATTTCAGGTTCTATAATTATTGTAATTATTGTGCTGTGTCTTCCAGAATAGACTATCGACTACCGTATCTCTATATGCACATGGTTTCTCAAGTTACCAATGTCTATTGAACTGATTTAAATTAAATTAAAAAAGAAACTTAGTGTTTATTTATTCTTGAGAGAGACAGAGTGCAATCAGGGGAGGGGCAGAGAGAGATCTAGACAGAATCCGAAGCAGGTGCCAGGCTCCGACCTGTCAGCACAGAGCCCAACGGAGGGGCTTGAACTCACGGACCACGAAATCATGACCGGAGCCAGAGCTGGAGCTGGAGCCAGACGCTTAACCAACTGAGCCACCCAGGTACCCCTGATTTAAATGAAATTTTAAAAACCACATGAACTATTAGCATAGTGTGGGTCAAGCCCTAGGCTGAGGGACAGGGACTGGATTTATACAAAATGCCCCTGCCCTCCAGGAGCTTAGAGCCAACGCCTGGGCAACTCTGGTCAAGGTAATTGTGATCATAGTGGGATAAAACCACTTAACCTTTTATACCTTTCAGAGCAAACACTACTTCCTGTTATGCTCACAACAATGGAGAGAGGTGTTACTAGTGGAACGTTACTGAGCATCAAGGCATTCATTCCCTAACCACGTATCTTGGGAAAAGATACAGGATACATCCCTTTTGCAACAAAAACAGAAGAATCAACATGAGGCTGGTGAGATCACGTACAGAAAACCTGGCTAAAGAAATGGTGGCCCACAAGAAGGGTGACGGTTGACCAGGAGGGGAAATGAGGCTGGAACATGGCGGGTCATGGAGATCCAGCACGAAAGGAAGGCCCTGCAGCTGGATAAGGGTCACACCTCCTTGTGGCCCACACCTCCAATGAAATCTC
Source organism: Panthera uncia (assembly GCF_023721935.1). NCBI lineage: Eukaryota > Metazoa > Chordata > Mammalia > Carnivora > Felidae > Panthera > Panthera uncia. The sequence continues at coordinate 16,768,891 of NW_026057589.1, read as the reverse complement.
CCTGGAGACAGTCCAGTGGGCCTCACGTTGATGTCACAGGAAAAGCAGTGTAGAGACATGAGGGTTGCCAAAGAGCCACAGACATGTGTCCAGCAGCGGCTGCGGGATATTGGCATAGACACAAGCACAGCATAGCATGGGGATCCTGGCGCGGGGTCCTCATCTAAACCGTAGGTGCATCCGGGACAAGGGTCTTGGGATGGTTCCTCTACCACATAAGTCTAGTCTCAAAGGGCCAGTGGAACTTGGCAGGTGGGCTGGTTCCTAGAAAACCTATACCAAATCTCTACAAACTATCAGAACAGCAGCAGAATTATCGTTTCTCAGTCATGATGGCCAGAAGTCTGAAATCAAGGTATCAGCACAGCCGCCCTCCCTCTAAGCCTCTAGGGGAGAACCCCTCCTCACCCACCACCTTCTGGTAGCCCAGATGTTCCTTGGCTTGTGGCAGTACGATACCTATCTGTGCCTCCCTCTGCCTGGGCTGTTCTCTCCATGTGTCTCATCACATCGCCCTCCTGTTCTAGGTGTCACCTCTGTGTCCAGATGTCCCCTGTGTGTAAGAATGCCGGCCATACTGGATTAGGGGACACCCTAAGGACCTCATTTGAACTTGATCACCTCTGAAAAGATCCTAGTTCCAAATAGGCCACATTCTGAGTTGCTGAAGGTTAGGACTTGAACTTGACCTTTGGATTTTTTGGGGGTGTGTGTGGGGGGGTGACACAATTCAACCCTCAGTAGCAGAGCAGTGGCAGATAAACGGTAGGTAAAGGGAATGTCATCCTTTCCCAAAACACCTGGGTTGGAACCTGCCTCCTCCACTTACTACTTGTGACCTAGACAAAGTCTGACCCACTTTGTCCCTGTTTTCTCATCTGTAAAATGAGAAAGTTAACACATACCTCATAGGCTAGTTATGAGGATTGCATGAGCTAATTCAAGGATAAGTAGATGAGTAGCTGATGGGCTCAAGAGCTCCCTCCCCCCTCCTTTCTTTTAGACATTCCTCTTGCTGACAGTATTTATTAAGACACATCCTCTCTGAGACCACATGATTTCTTGCTCAAAGCCCTGCAAGACCTCACGTGGCAGACATCTTGGTTGGTGGCCCCATCGGCCTCCTCTCCTGCAGGGCTTTCCCAGCATCCCTCACAACCTAGGAGGCCACATGAGGGATTCTGGAAAAGCTCTTGCCTTTCCTGATAAAAAGGTCAGAGCCAGCTGGTACCATTCCCTTCTCCTTCTTCCCAGCTGGAACCCAACTGGTATGCCTACCATGGTGGTGGCCATCTAAGAGCCCAGAGCAATGATCTAGAGAACCACAGGGCTGGTGACCCAGAACTCTGACAAGTGTTGAGCCGCTGAGCCAGCTGAGTCACTGCCAGCAACTGCCTCCCTCTGGGCTTCTTATTAGGCAAGAAAAGACAAAGCCCTATTTGCTTATGCTAATTTTACTTGTGTTTTCTCTAACCTGCTGCTGAACTCACTCCTATCTTGATAAACCTTCTCATTGATCTCTGCGTTTCCAACCCTAAACCATGACGATCCATTCTCTCCCAACAGCCTTGGTATTGGCAAGAGTCCTGTCATAATATAGCATTATCATATGTGATACCTTATGTCAAACGTATGTCACATCCTGTATCACAGTGCATCCTATGAGTCTCTAGCTGAAAGCCATCCAGCCGTTCCTTACTGAAACCAGAGGCAAGTCTCAAGCCGTCCGCTTACAAGGCTCTGCGTGATGTGGCACCTGCCATCAGCTTTCACCTGAAGCTGTTCTGTTCTGCCTCCAATGAGCCTCTCGACTGCCTCCGACACGCCAACCTCCTTTTCAGGTCCAGAGGTCTTGACAACTGTTTCTTCTCTTTCGGACACGTTGCTGCTGTAAATTTGAGTACTTGGCTCTTTACCATCCTCCGTGTCGCTCCTAGAAGAGCATCTTGAACAGGGAGGGCTGTCAGGACGTGTCAGGTGAACCAAGGAGAGAAAATCTAATATCCACGGAGCACAACTGTGTGACACAACCACATTGTCCAAGGGGACCCCATGGAAGAGCTCTGGGTTCATCCAGTCATCTAAAATCCACACTTTGGTTTCTTTTACCTGCTTTACTCCTCATCCCACCGAGTATGGTCTCCTGGAAATTAAACCTGGACGCGTGCACACGTACCCACAAAGCCCTCCTACTGGGGTACACCAGGGCGGTGATCCCCTGCTCCCTAGAGTCCCAGGCCCTAGCTCCGTCTCTTTCTCTCACTATATTCACATCAGGACCCGTGCATTAGTCTGCCAGCTGCCATAACAGAATACACACCTTGGTGGCTTAAACAACACGTATTTCTTTTCTCACAGTTCCGGAGGCTGGAGGTCAAGGTGTTGGTAAGTTTGGTTTCTTCTGAGGCCTCTCTGGCATGTGGACGACCATGTTCCCATTGTGTCAGTTCAACACATCACACATACCAAATAATAACAGCCTCGAAGGACAGAGCTTTGCTGGCCTGGTTACCAGGAATGATCTATGTCTTACGGCTCACACTATGACCTGTCTGTCATTCCTGGCAATCTGTCTCTTGAGGTGGCCAGATCATATTTTCTTAGAGAAATTTTCAAACGTACCTCACAGTAGAGAAACTAGTTACAATGAACCCATAATGCACCAATAGCTACAACGCTTTCCAATCTGGAATCGTGTATCCTCTCCTCGAACTATCATTTTTTTACTTAAAAAATTTTTTTTAATGTTGATTTAAAAAAATTTTTTTAATGTACGTTTATTTTTGAGAGAAAGAGAGACAGAACGTGAGCAGGGGAAGGGCAGAGAGAGAAGGAGACACAGAATCTGTGCTGACAGCTCAGAGCCCGATGTGGGACTTGAACTCATGGATTATGAGATCAAGACCTGAACTGAAGTCGGAAGCTTAACCAACTGAGCCACCCAGGCGTCCCTATGTTTCTTTATTTTTGAAAGAGAGAGAGACAGACAGAAAGCGAACCTGGCAGGGGCAGACAGAGAGGGAGACACAGAATCCGAAGCAGCCTCCAGGCTCCGAGCTGTCAGCACAAAGCCCGACGCGGGGCATGAACTCGTGAACAGCAAGATCATAATCTGAGTCGAAGTCAGATGCTTGACCAACTGAGTCACCCACATGCCCCCAACTATTTCTTTTTATTATTTTAAAGCAAATCCCAAACATCGCAATGGTATACTTTTCTCAGTATGAGTCTCTAATACAAAATGAATTTTATTCAGAATATTATCATGCTTCCCAAATTAACAGTCCTTACTTAACACTATTACCTACTCCATATTCAGATTTCCCTGACGGTCTCAGAAAATTATCTTTGATGGTAGGTTCATTTAAATCTAAATCAAAACAAGCTTCACGGATTGCAATTAGATGCTGTGTTGCTCACGTCTTTTTTAATCCATGCAACATTTTGAAGTCAGATGCACACCGCCTTCGCACTCAGAGCACTTTCTCACTTAAGACGTCACGGCAGAGTATTCATTATCCAAGATACGGGAGCCCAAGAGCCCAGGGTCCTGTGAATGGGAGGGGGCTCAGGCTGCTTCTTCACTGAGCTCGCACAGATTACAGATGATTTAATGTCCAGGAGGGCAGTGCTGCAAGATATGCTCTTTCTCTTTCCAAGTGAGCTTGGTTCTGAATTTGGATTAATTTAAATGGCGCGTGCACAGAGGGAATTTGTATGATATGTTTACGGAATAACTGTGATCAATACTCATGCGTTTATAAGTGGGAGTGTGTGCGCAGTAGGCTTTGAGGAGGTTCCTGTGTGCTCACTCTTTAACCGTGATCAATACTCATAGTCAATCACCGACAGGGGACTCGGAGCAAACATTTACATTCAAACTGTGCTGGGTCCCCTTATGGAAGGTTCTTTCATTTGGTCGGTGAGTCGCAAATACATTTATCAGACAATGTTATACGGGGATGGAACTATAAAAACACATTTTTAAGCACTAAAGGTTTATCATTCTGTCATCTGTTCACACTTTCATCACCAAGATCTTTGGGGCTGGTCTTTCACACTATTATTCCTGAACAGCTGTATGCTCTAAAATTGATAGTCTTCTTAGTTGATGGATCCACAAAAAAAAAAAAAAAAATGTTAAATATTCAACAAGCTCTCAATGGCTGCAGCCATCCAGTCTGAATATTTCCCTTCAGAGCACATATACCAGTCTGATAAGAGCCTCTTGCTCCCTATTTGTTGAAGCAATTATTCAGTCCGGTTATTACCGAATAAGCCCCCCAAAATGGTAAAGTTATGCACAGGGGATAGTGATATATTTGAAATGTGTATACCTGCACAGGGCTTTGAATGTTACAATTTCCGTGTGACATTGGAGGATTCGCAACAGATTTGTTTCTCTAGCATACAAAGGCCAGACTACCAAGAGCAGAGTGAGGCACATTCTTTGGTTAATTTAGCTGGCTGGCTTTAAAGAAGCTCATTTGCAGTCTTTCCCTATGGTGACCCTCCATTTTCAAAAATTTCTATTGAGTGGGTCCTTAGGTCCCCAAATCTGGCCTCAACAAACAGGTAAGTTACTTGTGGTCCAGATGTGAGTAAACCGCACAAGCAGAAAATAAAACTGTGCGGAAACAAGAAATGCACACTCTCTATAGCATTAATCTGTCATCTCCTGAGTGTGGACATCCCAGCAGGGCGACGTCGGAAAGGCTCGGTAGGGTGGGCACGTACTGGGGGGGAAGCAGGCAGGGGCGAGGCCGTCAGCCCGTATCAACGTGCCGCTTCCATAGTCAAGTCTCCCGGCAGTTAAGTGTTTATGCGGTGGGGTGGCTCTCCATGCTGTCCGGGAAATGGGTCTCCAACTGCCCTAAATGCATGGGTCGTTGGGTGATTTGAGGGTGCAGTTTGATGTGGGTAAGACACCTGTTCCCAGGGCTCCAGATGGGAAAGACGAGGTCAACTCCGGGGACATCTCTATCAGGAGAGTCACTGCCGGGGAAAGATAAACAGCCACTCCTGGCTGCGGCCGCCCGGCAAGAAAGCCAGCTGCCTCTTTGGAACAAGAGGCCGCATGAAGCACGTTCCTTAGGAACCAACAAGTGCTCAATCACACTGCGGTGTGTTTTCATCACTTGTTAAGAGGCCCCAAATGTGAAGGGCACGGCAGCACGTTCACCTGAGAAGCTCGTGGCAGGGCTGTGCGGACAGGCCAGCGGCTGGAAGACGTTCTAAGGAAGAAAAGTCGAATATGCTCTTTTTATCACACGAGAGGGGCTGCGTCAGAGACGAACCGAATTCCTCTGCAAGATCCGTATCTCGGGAGGACTCCGGCGCGGCCCGATTACTTTCGGCAGGCTGGGCCTGCTCCCCGGACCCCCTGAACCGGAATGGCCCGGGAATCTGCAGTCTCTCCATGGGCCAGGCACCGCCAACATGCTTCTCCCTGTGATCACTGCCTAGCTTAAATGAGTTAATCTCGTTTTCCAGATGAATTGTTACTTTGTCTCCCGCAGGCTGTGATTACCGGATAAAAGTACTGTGTTAACGGGAGGGCTGGGGGTTTCCAGAGTCACCTCCCACGCACCGCACGCGGAACAAGCTACTCTCCACTCACCTTGTCTCCCCTGTCTGTGTTTAATAGGGTTAAAAGAACCAGAAGGGGAGTGGGGAGCCGTGGAATGACACGCGGGGCGGTACCCCTTTCCGATGAATTATGGCCCCTCATAAGAGGTCAGAGGACCAATTTATCTTCATGTTTTGAAACACAGTGTATAATCCTGACAAAATTTAAAGCACATCTAGGGCAAAAGAGACGTGTAAACGACACTGAGTCTTCCACTCCTTTCTCTGAGCTGCTCTTGAAACACATCAGCCAACAAACAGGTCTGGACTGGGGGGCCTACTACCTGGAAAGCATTTTCTCTGGGGTGCTTTCAAAGTTTGTACGTTTGCTTGTTTGTTGGTTTTAGGAAGGCCAACACCTGGGCTCTCCCCTCAAGGAGCTTTACGCCTCTGTGACTGATGGTAAGCATCATTTCTCTTTTTAAATTTCTAAAAATTACTTTGGACTGTAGACCATAATATATGCCATTGGAAGCACAGACTCTGATCCTAAGCCCATTCCCCACCTGCTTCAACTGCGAGGTCTCCAGAAAGCCGCTCGATTTCTTTGAGCCCCAGTCTGGCATCTGGGAAGGGGTAATAACCACACCAACTTTCAAGGCCATTGTAAGGATATGCGATAAAGCACGCTTTTAGAGGGTCACGAGTATGTAATGAGGAGCAGCTCCAAACAGTATTATTACTTCCTACAGTAGTTACTGAATCATAGGCTGATATCAAGCCTGTGCGGTAGAGCAGGGAAGAAACGAAAAGAGGTTGTAGGTGGGTGCGGGATTTACCAAACAAAAAATATTGGATACCTATTTAAATTATAATTTCAGATAAAAAACAAATAATTTCTTAGTAGAGGTACAGCTCATATATATATATATATATATATATGTGCGTGTGTGTGTGTGTGTATACACACACACGAGCTACACATACACAGGCTAAATATCATACACACACACACACACACACACACACACACACACACAGTATAAGCATGGGACATATAGGTATGTCCCAAAGGTTGCATGGCTACATTTACACTAAGAAACTATTGGTTATTTATCTGAGATTCAAATGTAATTGGGTGTCTTGACTTTTATCCGGCAAGACTAGCTGTAGGATTTGAGGTCAGAAGATCAAGACTGAGTCTTACTTACCAGCTATGTAACTCAGGGACAGATATGATAATTATCTGAGCCTCAAGTTTCCTCGTCTATGCAATGAGGCTAAATGTAAACATGATACCCTGCATAATTCACACAGTTGTGGATGGGGTCAAATAATGTACGGGAGCATAATTTGTAATGCAAAGTATCGTTCCTTTTTAATTTTTTTTTTCTTGATCGTTTATTGCTTTAGAATAGAAACAGCCTCATGTTCAGCTAATTTTACAGAGGGGCCTGGGGCCTGACTGGGGTATCGAAGGAAGACTCTCTGCCCAAGGCTTCCCTTCACAGTGAGGGACAAGGCATCCTCCCTATCCCAAACACACAATGGCACGTTTCTGAGGACTGTGTCCTTCCCGAGGATGGTCTCTGACTAGTTGGACCTGAAGTGGATGCTTCCCAATGAGAGGTGGCCCACATTCCAGAAGCTGCTGAGAATAAACAATGTGTATATTCATTATTCCCTCCTATTCTTTGAGGTGGTGATTATAATCTGGGCATGCCAGATGCTCCACGATGGGAAGGCTCTACGCATTTTGAGCGTCTCCAGCATTGAGACCAGCCTGGGGTAAATCCCGGCTTCACCACCCCCTACCTGTATTACCTCAGGCAACTTGAAGAATCTCCGTGAACCTCGGTGGACACAACAGCAAGAGTCAAGGAGAGCTGGCTGATTGAGTGGATGAGGATGTGACACAAGATCATACGTGCGGAGCATGATCTCACCGCCCTCTTCCTTGGTACACGCTTAGTATAAAATGACTACTTTTCAGACCGTGGGTAGGCACACTGACCGATGAAATCCTCGATTATTTCAGGTGGTGTCTCTCAGTCACAAGGTATAAAAGAGTGCCAGCTGCAGAATACGGGGGAAGACGTCCTCAAACATGCAAAGCTTGAACACCACTGACTGTGGACATCCCTGGCCCTCGTTCCCCACTCCGCTGCTGACCCAGCGGAGGAGAGCTGGGATTCACAGACCCTTCTGGTGCAAACATTCCAGAGCAAGCCAAGGAGGAAGCTGCAAAGAGTAGCCCCTGATACAAGATGCCACACTATAGGTGAGGAGGCATGGACACACACACGTCGCCCATGTTTTATACCCTGCACACCTGTTTTCATAGATTTGGGGGGTTTTGCACAATGTCGGGCAAAAGATGTCTTGGAGACACATAAAGTCTGACTATGGCAGCTTTTTAAGATATTTGAGGAATGCTTTTGTTCTCAGATGAGTAATGTTCTGAATGGGGCGAGGGGTGGAAGGAAGGACCACTTGAGTGATCAGAATGAACGCGGCAGCAAGGCTTCCCTGACAACCCAGGATGTCAATTATGCAAACAATTTGTTCCTGAAGGGACAGAAGTTTATCTTCTGTTTAAAACATGCAATGGTTTGTGCAGAATGTGGTCTCTTTCGACTGCGGAACTGATGGACTCACTTCTAGAGGCAGTTTGTATCTCAGTCAGCTGTAAGTGTGAGAACCTTCTGAGAAGGTTGATGATCCGGCCAGCACCGGATGACTTGAACACAAGTCACAAGGGGGACGTCAGGCTCGAGAATGGCCATTCTCTCTGCTGGATGGACAGTCAGAGCTTCCGGAACTGGAAGAGCATCTACTTCGGGGGATAGAGACGCTTCGGAGGCACTGAGTTCTCCTGCCACTTCCATTAGCTTCTTTCCAGCTGACAGATGAGAAGGTGGAGAAAGAGAAAAGGTTGACAGAGAGGACGGTGAGGATCCAGAGAAAGCTGCAGAGAGAGGGAGCCCTCGACTATAGAGAGAGACCGAGATGGAATTGTGGCAGACTCAGGATGCTCCCAGAGAGAAGATTCTTGGAGAAAACACTCAATCTAAGGGCAGAGGCAGACAATGGCACAGGTGTGTTAGCCCGACTCTGGAATAATAAATGTGTTTAAGGATGTGTGTGTGCATGCGTGCGCGCGCGCGTGTGTGTGTGTGTGTAAGTTAAAGGCAACTGTCTTCAAAAAGCTACCCTGATAGTCTGAAAAAGGATACAGGTAAATGTTAATCAAAAAAGGTACACGTATATGTCTAAGGTATTTTCTGATACCCTTATTACATATTATTTAACTTTATTAAACTTGGGACTTGTCAATGGAAATGTTTTAAATGAAAAAAATGTATTCTTTTTTTAAGTTTATTTATTTTGAGAGAGAGACCGAGAGAGAGAGAGAGCAGGGGAGGGGCAGAGAGAGAGAGAGGGAGAGAGAGAGAGAATATCTCAACTGGGCTCCCCACTGTCAGCACAGAGCCTGACACAGGGCTCAAACTCACAAAACTGTGAGATCGTGACCTGAGCCAAAATCAAGAGTTGGATGCTTAACTGACTGAACCACCCGGCCGCCCCAATAAACATGTATTGTGATAAGTAAGGTGTGATTATGTTTATAATCGAACGTGGACAAATTCCTATCTGAATTTTTGAAAAACTACCATCTCTGACTGCAGAGTACATTTCACTGCATGGTAAGCTTCTTGAGGATACAAACCTATCTTACTCACTGATATCTCCGCACCATCCTCCACCCTCAATAAATGCATTTTAGTGAAAAGTGAATGCCTCTTCCTAGCCGGTCAGGTTCCTTAACAAAGATACACTACCACCACCTAGTGACGACATACCAGAATTGCAGGAATAGGGTTTTTGGTTTTATTTTTGCATTATTTTTAATGCAAGGGCACACAGAAGCAGTCTTAATCTGGTGGCACATGAGGCATTACACAAAGTCACCAAATGCAAAGAACTCGAAGCAAGAAAGCAAATAAATATGAAACCGTTTTGTTAGTGTGATCCCAAGCAATATTGGCTTTTGTCCAGTCCTTTCCTGTCATGTTAAGTATTTGTTTCACAGAATCCTCCCATATTTTTTAGTCTGCACAACTGCAGGCTCAGAGCAGAGACAGCCTGGTCTTCACGTCAGCTTAGTGGGCCCTGTAAGGGGGAGGAGAGCTTGACTGACAGCTGGCAAACGGAGACCAGAACAAAGACCAAGGCTTCACTCAGAAACACTGCTCGGTTTTTGTTTGTTTTTGTTTGTTGTTTGTTTTTTGCTTTTTATTTTATTTTATTTTATTTTATTTTATTTTATTTTATTTTATT
>NW_026057589.1:16697410-16758972 GCF_023721935.1 Panthera uncia | reverse complement strand
TTTTATTTTATTTTATTTTATTTTATTTTATTTTATTTTATTTTATTTTATTGATTTTTTTTATGGCCACATTTGCTTTCCCTTATTTTCATATCCTCTCAAAAGAAGACCCTTTGACTCTTTTTGCTTTGTTTTATTTTGTTTTTCATATAGACCATGTTGTCAGTGAGGTCCAGAAGCTACAATGAATATAAAGTACTGGGCAAAACAACATTTGATAAATGTAAACAATATGCACAGAGAAAACCTCTCAGATGAAAAACCCACATACATTTTTAGCGGCCGTCAGACTGAATGCAAATGACTTTCAAAAAATATAAGTGGTTGGCTTTTTAATATCAAAGAAATCACAGCCTTTTCTCTGGCACTAAAAACACGGCTGCGCTAAAAAGAAATAAGTAACTAAATGAACCAGGCGGCTGATTTTCAGCTCGCAGAAAGTCACGGCCTCTGCCCTAACCTCAGAAGCAGTGTTGGACTTCTAGAAATGTTAAACGGGTCTGGGGCTATGTTGAGAGCACCAGAAATGCTGCTATTTTTTAAGGCTGCCTCTCAAAAACAAACGTGCTTCATGTTTTAGAGGAAGAAGCAGCAATTAAACAAGGAAATAGAAGACTTAGCCCAGGCTCACAAATGAAGCCACGCGATGTCACTGCTTTGGAATCGCTGGGCCCCAGTTGTTTTCCAAGGTGGCGCACAGGCAGTCTTGCCCGAAAGAAAGGAGTCAGTAGGGAGAAAATAAATAGAGCGTTTCCAGAACTCGCCCAGCAGCTCGGAAAACTGTCTGCTTACTATTACACAGTTTGAACATTGTCATAATCATTTTCACAGTAAAGATAGCCTTCCTGCAGTTTAGACCAAGAATGCATGACTAATTTTAACCACTTGTGCAAATCTCCTAATGGAAATTTCAAACAGCTTGTATGGATTAGAGTTTTGTAAACTGTATGGACAGAGCGGCCACGATACCAAGTGGCGGCCGTCCCCACACCAACCCCGCCAGGGCCTAACGGGTTCCCGAATGACAGAGAGCAGTCACACAGGATGCGCACACACACACACACACAGGCCAGAATTCTCCTTGACGCCACATGTAACATATGTTGTATGTGTACAGGAAGTACATCCAAGGGTACTACAAGGGCAGGCAGAGGAGAAAATGCAGGCAACTGGTCATGTGCTACCATTTCCAGAGGCACCAGTAAGTCCTGGAGGTGAGCAAAGTCTAGAGGTCCCCCCATATGCGATCTCACCAAGTTCAAGCCATACAGCCTCAGCGTGGGGAGGACAGTTCCCATTTCACAGACAAAAACTGAGGCTCAGAGAGGGGTGAGGACAACACAGTTGCTGGTGGTTAAAGAGAAAATTCCACCACGATCTGAGAACCGTCTTGAGAACGGACACCCACGGCTGGGAGACTGAAGAGTCAAGTTTGCCTGCGGATGGATAATTGCAATAATCCCACAACAGTGTGAATGCATGAAATGCCACTCAATTTGCACACTTAAAAATGGTCACTTTTATGGTATCTATGTTTTGCCACAATTAAAAATAAACAAATCAAGTCCACAAACGGCTTTCCACTGAGATTGACTGGTCATAGTCACGTGTGTGAAGAATCTTCTGTCATACCCACCTCTTTGCCCACAACTCGGCCAGAAACTCAGAGCATTAAGGAAAAAAAAATTAAGGCAAATGCTTCCCCTTTAGGAGGTCAAAGTCAGTGGGATAGTTGGGAACATATTTTGTTTTATTTTCCCCATTGCCCAGATTCAGGCATTCGAGGTTTCTGGGGCTTTTTTATCCTCCTTCATGGAGATTCTAATTTCTACCTTGTTAGCAATTTTCACAGGAGAGCGCAGGGAGAAGCAGAAACCAGGACAGGAGGCAAACACTGGGAATGGCTGCCTGCGTGACCAAGGGTCCTTACGAAACACCGAGAAAAGAACCGGGTCTTGTCTGGAGGGAGGAGGGGAGAGGAGAAGAAGAAAATGGAAACTGATGGCCTCCCTCCTCCCTCCTGGGTCTTGATTTCCCTCCTGGCTAAAGTCAAGGTCTCTCCAGCCCTCAGCCTAATTCTCTGTCCTCGGGGGAGCCTTCCCTGTCTGTGATCCCACTAATTCCAGGGGCTTGCCTTTCAGACGGATCCCCCTCGGGAAGGGAGCAAAAAAGTTCCGTGTTGACTGACAGGAGAAGCTTTGGGGCGGGTGTCCGCTCCCGAAGCCCCACACTGCAGCAGGCGGGGGCAGTGGGCAAGGGGGAGCACTGCCAAGGCATCTGCTCTCAGGGAATCCCACTCTGGGCCCTCTGTCGCTCAGAGAGTGGCGCAATTCAAATGGGACTGGAGAGGGCAACTGCTCTGAGTAAGAGTTTCCCCTAACCCCACAGCACACAGCTGCCTCTGAATATGCTCTGAAAACGTGTCCACAGCACATCTGGTTCCTCTTCCATGTCTCCTTGACGTTCTCGCTTCCTCTCCTTCCTCATCTTTGGCTTTACACCTAGAAAAGAATCGCGTCACTTGTTCCTCTACCGGCTGATGGTGGTCAGGAAGGGCTACTGGCCATTTCTCCTCTCGCCTGCTGTTTCCTGGCCTTTCCTCCGGCCCACACGCTGCAGGTGCAGCCACCATGGAGGGGACCTCACACTGCAGCCCCAAACGGTGGCTCATATCACATTCCATGGTCCTGGATGGCTTAACCTAATTCCTGGTTTATGATGTGGTTCCGACGCATGACCTTTGTGTATTCTCTTTCTCCGGGGAGCCCCCCACGGGGAAGGGAGGAAAGAATGAGGTAGGTGGAGGAGACATGGGGGGGGGTGGAGGGAGAAGGAATCAAGGGCAGCAGACTCAGGCTCCCATTCTGAAGCTGCCACCTGCCGGAGGGCCATCAGGTCCTCAGCTTCTAATGTGTCAAATGGGGTGGGGGAGGGCGTGAGCTGGGGGGACTACAAAGCAGGGTCACCAAACAATCATGGCAAACTGCTGCGCAGGGCTCGCCATGTGCCAGGCCCTGTGAAAAGTGCTTTATAGAACGCGGCAGGCTTCGTTCTCACCGTGAGACAAGTCCTAGCGTCACACTGCTGCTTGAAAGATGAAGAGATTAGGCACAGAGAAGCTGCACAACTGGCCCAAGGCCACACAGCTGCACATGGCAGTCTGGCTCCGGACCGTGCTCTTCCCGTGTCACTTACTCTCTACGGTGGCGTCCATTTAAGGCCCTTTATAAATGCCAAGTCCTTGCCCCCTGCCTTTCGAGATTCTTTCTGCCAGAGTCCTTTGGGTCAACTTTCAATAAACTTCAATCCTTTGCGTGCTGTGCTGCTTAGCTTTCTTCCCGGTAGCTGGAAATCATTCAATAACTATTCATTAAGCGCCTGTTCTGGGCCACCCACCATGCTAGTGAAGGCCCCTCTCCCAAGTCCTGGCTCTCAAGGCTACGGCCAGTGTGCCCATGAGGTGTCTGTGGTGAGGCCCACTGCACACCCAGAAATGCCTTAAGAAAGACATCGAGGAAGCCTAAGTTGGTGGAGCAGGGAGGGATGGTCCTGTATGCCGGGGGGAAATAGGAGTGCTGGCCCGGCCCCTCCCCAGGTTCGTGGTTTCTTGGCCCACTGGCCTGGCGTGCTCTGACCTGCGCAGGGTGCACTGCCCAGAATGTGGTCAGGTGTCTGTGAGGGTCGCCGGTCCACCTACTAGTGTGTTGTCAGAAAGATGGCCCTAGGACCGTGTTTCTCGATGAGGGTGTTGCCGCCATCTTGAGGAGCGACACATCTCTGCCGTGCAGGAGGAGACTCCACATCCTGTCTCCCAGCCACCTCCCCTCCCCGAGGCACAGTGAGCCTTGGTCATCTTGGGCTGCTTAAAAATGCCAAAGGTGTGGGGAGGGGCCAGTGCCACCCTTACCTGTAAGAACCAGTGTCTTAGAAGATGTGACCGCAAGTCAGATGACCCCACGAGAGACACCCCGATACCATTCTGTGGTCTGGACAGACAGAAGGTATATGAACAAAGCCCCGAATTCCGTCAAGTTCAAAGGTGATTTAAAGTTGGCCGGAAGACAATTACATGGAAAATCCCGAAGAAATGCAAACCTCAATTAAGTAAGGTGCCATCTGGTGGAAGGTGTGGATGTCAGTGAGCAGAGAGAACAGGTGATCTGTCCTCTTTAGGAAATAGAATCATTGATAATCGTCATGTCTATAAAAAGGCGGTTGTCCTAGAAGTCCAGGTGTCCACGGGAAACCAGTTCTCATCTCAGCCAGGAGCCTCCCTGGTTGTTAAGAATTCTCAGTATGCTGAGAAACCAGTCCGAAAAATGGCATGGCAAGGGAACCCCAATATTGTTTGGTAAGACATCTTGCTTCCTTAATGCACAGACGTTGTTTAACCACAGGAAGACTAACATACAATCATGCATGCCGTTCTTACAACCACCTTGTGAGATAGATACTATCATGATTCCCTGTTTAAAATGAGCCAAATAAACGCAGAGAGGTTAAGTTGCTTGCCCAAGGACACACAGCTAGATATGGGAGAGACTAACTCTAAACCCAGACAGGCGGTGTTTGAATCAAACATAAAAAGTAATGTTTTTATGTTAGAATTAAACGTAAAAATATTGGCATAATCAAAACAAGAGAAATATGTTATTGTATTGGCATATCTTCAGGTACGTGGTATATTATGGACTTGTAATGTTTGAATTTGGCTTTCAGGAGGAGAGCCGGGAAAACTAAGGTCTTTGGGCCAAATTGGGCCCACCACTGTTTTTATGAATAAAGTTTTATTGGACTACAGTCGGATTGTTCATTTATATACTATCTGCGGCTGCTTTCACACAAAGGGAGACTTGAATAATTGTGACAGAGACCATCTGAACTGCAAAGCTGGAAATACTATCTGGTCCTTTACAGAAAAAGTCTGCCAACACTTGTTCTAGGCTTAGGCATTAGCGTATAAGTTTCTATTTTAAATATGCAAATAGTAATTGCTAGAGAATTGTGATCATCAGGCGAAATATTTATAAAAGCATCAGAACATTAAGAAAACTTTAGGTTGGGGCGCCTGGGTGGCGCAGTCGGTTAAGCGTCCAACTTCAGCCAGGTCACGATCTCGCAGTCCGTGAGTTCGAGCCCCGCGTCAGGCTCTGGGCTGATGGCTCGGAGCCTGGAGCCTGTTTCCGATTCTGTGTCTCCCTCTCTCTCTGCCCCTCCCCCGTTCATGCTCTGTCTCTCTCTGTCCCAAAAAAAATAAAAAATAAAAAAAAATAAAAAAGAAAAAAAAAAAGAAAAAAAAAAAAAGAAAACTTTAGGTTAATCATGTTTGCAATTATATTTATTAGTTATCTACAAATCATTTAGCTTCTTGGGAAGTTTGTCAGTTACAACACTTGAAAAGGAAATTGAAAGAGCAAATTCATGAATGCGGCTTAATATTTTTAAGATCTCCACCTAAATTCGTAAGTGAGCAGAAACATTGCTCTAGAGTTCCTCAAAACTGGCTGCTAAAATTTCTTAGGCTTGTGAGCACAGCAATAATCTTTGGGAAGTTATACTAAAAACTGTAAAGAAGAGCCAGGATTTGAAATTTATGATGTGTACCCATTTGCATTCCCACCAACAGTGCAAGAGGGTTCCCGTTTCTCCACATCCTCGCCAGCATCTATAGTCTCCTGATTTGTTCATTTTAGCTACTCTGACCGGCGTGAG
The DNA here is from genome assembly GCF_023721935.1 of Panthera uncia. Taxonomy (NCBI): domain Eukaryota; kingdom Metazoa; phylum Chordata; class Mammalia; order Carnivora; family Felidae; genus Panthera; species Panthera uncia. The sequence continues at coordinate 16,753,260 of NW_026057589.1, read as the reverse complement.
GTGGTATCTCAGTGTGGCTTTGATTTGTATTTCCCTGATGAGGAGTGATGCTGGGAAGAGCACTGGGTGTTGTATGGAAACCAATGTGACAATAAATTTCACAGTAAAAGAGAAAGAAAGAAAGAAAGAAAGAAAGAAAGAAAGAAAGAAAGAAAGAAATTTGTGATGTGAATGAAATGAATCTTAATTTTAAAAACCTAGGTCAACACGCTCTTCTGCTCACACAAGGCCACCCCAGCAGCCACCAAAAAACCCTATTAACAATCTGGATCCTGGATCTCCTCCCCTCTGCTTGTCAGGAGTCAACCCAACGGAAAGAGCACTGAAGAATCAAAGCTGGGTCCTCGCTGACACCAGTGACTGAATCCAGACCCCATCTGTCTTTTCTGACCCAGTTCAGGTTGTGAATCTTTGTGACAAATGGGACTGCCCTCAGCCACAGAATCCCATATAAAAGAAACATCAAGGAAAAATGCCAATGTAAGATGATTTTAAAAGTATTTTTATATAAAATAAATAAATATTTCACATATTATATATCAAATAAGCCTTTTTACGAAATATAGGTATTAATGTACAATACACATGATGTGAGTACAGAAATGTTTTACAAAATCACTTCGTGATTTCATATAGCATTTATAATCCATAAAGCCCTTTCAAACACACTATCTCTCTTGATCCAGTAAAATAATGTAGCAACGCAGAGGCTGACGTGAGCTTTGAATGGAGTGATGCCTGCCTGCTAGCAGCATGGCCTTAGGCAAATTACTAAACTCTCCGTTTTCCCAACACTAAGCAAGGGTAATAATCACACCTACTTCATGGGTTATTGTGGGGATCCAAACACAGAGTGTCTGAAATGAGTGCTTAGCGCACAGTACTGGCACACAGTAATGGGAATGTGGATTTCAGCTGCTGTCATCGTAACTACTATATCATTCTAGAAAAATCCTGTAAGGTCAGAAAGGCAGGCATGATTATCTCCCTGTTGGAAGAAACTGCCAGGCACAGAAATCTTCAGAAACTTGCGCAGCGGAGTGGTATAACCCGTATTTCTGATTCCCAGGCCCAGTGTAGAGAGCCTCTACTGTGCTCCCTACCTGTCCTGTTGCCTCTCAGACTTGACCTCCATCAGAATCACCTGGAGGGCTTCTGGAAAGAAGCCACCCCCAGAGATGCGGATTCAGTAGATTTGGATCTGGGGTAGGGCTTTAGAACGTGCATCTTTAACAAATTACAAGAGGTGTCAGTGCTGTTGGTCCAGGGACCCCACTTTAAGAACCACTCTGATCGAACTCAGTGGAGCGTCTTCAGGGAGTCCCACCTGCCCTTCTACAGTGTATCTGGTGCAAACTCATGTGTCATTAAAATGTCTGGCACTGGGCCAATGCCCAATAGATGGCTCTACTGTACTTAATTATTTTATTTTACTTAGTTGCATTTTTGCCATGGTTTGAATCTGGCTCTTGATTCTCTTAGCTAACAACGATTGCTCTCCTTTCTCTGATCCGTCCGTGCACTGCCCCTCCAATCTGGAACACACTGTTCTCTTTCCAGCTGTGACCTTGGCTGCTCTCCACAAAGACTGCCTTTCCAGTTTGGCTCTGCCGTCTCTAATCTGGCCACCTGAACCCTCCTTGGCAGGCCACAGCCTCACAGGTGGGACCTTAGAGTTACTATCTGATGAAGTCGGCTGGGCCCCTCACCACCCACCTGTATCAGGAGAGACAAGCTGTTTGGCTCGCACCCAAGGGCGTCGGTGCCCCCCCTAGTCCTGGTAGAGACACGGCAGATACGGCAAGATGGACTCACTCATTGAGGAAACCACTCCTTGCCTGTCTGATTTCCTGTCTCCTGCTGGTCAAACAAGGGAGGGACACAAGAGAGGATTATGAAGGAATGGGGGAACATAGGGGAGGGGGAGGCTTTGCTCCCCAGAACTCAGAACGTGTGAGTGTCTGTGGATATAAATACTATAAAAATAATAATAACAATAATAATAATAATAAGAGGAAGTAATACTAGCAGGGCTCTCATAGCTTAACAATATTTTGACAACAAATGTTCATATTTCATTTGAAATTTATGAAACCTTTGTGCCTGTAATCCCGTGAGCAGCAACATGATAAAAGAAAGTAGCTGGCAGTCTAGATTAATAATATTTTGCTTCATACTGGCAGAGCATTTGAAAGAAGCAGCTTGCTTTATCTATCCCCCGTTTTTACGGTCCTGGACTTGGAACAGACTGGGGCTTCAAAAATTGGCTGGAAAATATTCATAGAGGTGTTATTAATTTATGGGAAACTGAAGGACCCACCTCAAGGTTTAAGTAGGCCATTTAGAAACAGCAAGGAGTAGGTGTGAGATACATAGCAGAATGCAGGGGGAAAAAAAAGCGTGCTGGGTGACTCGGGGCTTAAATCAAGAGCAGGAGGAGTACCTTCGGTAAGCTATAATAGTTGATATTCTAATAAAGCGTTCTTATGAGAAAAAGCAATCTGTTCACATATGAATTCTGCCATATGTTTCCATCTTTTCATGGTCTAGGAGGCCATGTCAGTAATTTCCAGTACTTACATGGGCATGCAGGATGCCTTTGCTGGCTAATGTGAATAAATGGGCTGGATTTACTGTTTTTCTAATGCTCAGTACACACACCATGCGGGCTGCTTCCAGAAGCAAAGTGGAATTTATGGATTCGCACTGAATTTCAAATGGATACGGGAGCAGAGCAACGGAAAGTGAGACTGACGTGTTGCCTAACATTTCTCCATGGAGGCTGCTGCTCCCTTGACAGTGAAGGATATTGTCTGACGAGAGCCAGGAAAGATCCCCAAAAAACATGGCTCCTGTCGTACCCCATGTCCAGCGGCGCTCGAGACCACGGCTACAGCGTATGCAAGGATCACGCTCACCGCAGGCCCCTTGACCCCAGCCCTAACCCATGACCTTCCCACTTCTAAACTGTCTTTAAATCCTGATGTTTTTACATAGGGTTGCCTCCCTGCCAGGTGGGAAGAGTAAATTTCTCCAATCAATGAGCTCCACTGATTCGTTCTAATATCGCATGATCTAACTTCGCAGATCTTAAGCCACAATTTTAGACTAAAAAGAGGGAGCGTACTCACAGCTTGACTAATAATTTGCAGCAGTGAAGAGAAGAATGAAATCCTACCTTCTCCCAGAAGAGCATTTCTCAACCTCGACACTATTGGCAGTTGGGGTTGGCTAATTCCTTGTGTGGGGGTTGGGCTGAGCAACACAGGACATTCAGTGTTCTGAATTCCCGCCCTCCTCCTACCGCCCTCCTCCTACCAGATGATGATGGCACTTCCCCCGACTCCTACCCTGGCGTGACAATCAAAAATGTCTCTAGCCACTGCCAGGTGGCCCCAGGGTGGCAACATCATCTGAACTTGGAAATGATAAAGGAAACAGAGGGAAAAAGAAGAGGAGTATAGAGGCATACCCCTATGGCATATGGGAGGATGTGTGTCTATGCTGTGTGTATAACGGAGGGCGTGGGTGGGGGTCTCTAGAACCATGGTAAAAACCTGCAGGTGAGGGTCAACACTGCCCAGCCACAAAACCAGGAAGGCAGTCAACATCTGAGTTGAAGACCCAAGAGGGGAACACATAAGTGCTTTTCAACGTGCACATTATCTGCAACAAAGAAACAGACCTTTGTAAGCATCTTGCTGAAGCTTCGGAGGAGAGAGATCTAAAAGGTTTCTGGCGAGCTCTGGATGGCAAATAAAAATGAATAATATGATGTCCATATGGCCGGCCTTTCAAATCCTTCCATGGGCATATCTCTCATAGCAAAGAGGATCCCCAGAGGTAGAGGTGTATTTAAAGACTCATGTTCTATCATTAAAAAATCATGCAAAAGAGGCATTCTTTTTGCTGTCTTGCTCTAAACGATATGGTTTGATCACCAAAGAGGTTGACTCTTAAGGAAAATGTGCTTAGATTTCCTGGGGCTTTCAATAAACTTTGCAGTTGGGACTCCACCAGGGAAAACTAGGGATACTCATACCCTAGTTTAAGAAGCATGAAATTAAGATGGTCTTCTTGTATCATAGGGATCATAAATAACATATTTACGAGGCTCCGCTAGTGACCTTAGTCCCTCGACCCATTATATCCTCAACAGAAAGTTTAATAAACACGGGGGCGGGGGGGGGGGGCGGATTTGGGAATATGGCTCTTGTAGTTGAGAGGAACAGCTATAAATCTACAGGTGCTACCCGTAAGAGTTTGTTAGATGTCTTAGAACCCAAAGGCAGCCATTCTTAATGACCAGATGTCAACCAGATGGGAGCCACTTTGGGTACTGCTCTCTAGTGTTTCCCTGCAAATTGGAGAATTGATGAAAACAAATCTCTGTAAAGGCAACGTGCACTTTTGGTGAGTATTGCAGCCAAGGAAGCTGTGGTTTCCTCGTGTCTTGAAGAAAATCTTTCAAGTTCAAAACTTCATGGAAGTAAAAGCTGCTGCTTCTTTTCACACACCATGAGGATTGAGAGCAGGGTGGAGATGTGGACCACTGAAAGCTACTGAAAGTTAGTCCAGGGCTCAAGTTCAACCACGCCCCCTTCTTAGCACATGGGTTTCCCCGTCTACACACTGAGAGCGAATGACCCCTCTCTCCTGCAGGTTGCTGCAAGGAAGGAGGTGATGCTTTTCAAACACCCTGTACACACAGTCCAGGTCTTCTTTCCATTGTCCTTGTCATGTGAGAGAGCCATTTTCAAATGAAATGACTGTAAGCCTTTTGCAAGGAAGGAGTCCACCAAACTAAGACGGACGGGACTGAGACTCCGAGAGGGGCCTGATTCTACCAGGCGGTCTGAAATCTGGAATCACACAGTGGAGCACAGGCCCTGGGTGCACGTCTATTCCCCTAGACGTACACACACCAAGGGAAATGCCATGCTTTTGCTTTTACGAACTTGTAAAGCAATAAAGACTTGTGTTCAAAGCACTCTTACTTTCAAAAAGAAGTCATTAATACATTTTAGGAAGTCAGAAGCCATTAGTGACGACGTATCGAGTGGGTCTGCTCAGTGAGGATTATCAAAGGTGGTCTAGGAATGGCGTTGGGACATAGAGATAGGGGCCTGGTTTTACAAACGGATGACGCCTGCAGAAGCCTGAACACAAAGGCTTCGGCCACCCGTGACATTTGAAAATACCCAAGGATTGATGTGGCGTTAAAAGACAACATCAGGCCATCCTGGGTAGGCTGATGGATGCTCTTGAAGTGTATGCATATGCAATACGTTCTACTATACGGTTCGTACCTAATCACTGGCAGCGCTTAAATAATTCAGGGACTTCAGGGCAGAAGTTTATTCATACACGCATCCAGACTGTGGCTGGAAATTGCCTAGATGGAAGGGAGAAGACAATGAGCGGGGTCAGGGGTATCTTTCTGAATTTGGAACTATGAACATACCGGTGTATGTGTCCTATTTCCACTTGACAATTTCAGATCTTCATTCAACAAACATTTCTTACGTGACCACCACGTGCACTGTGTATCTGGCCCTAGACAACACGTAGCCCTGGCCCTCAAGGAGTTCACAGTATAGTGGGTGGGGTGTTTTAAAAAAAAAAAAAAAATTATTCTGCCACCTGTTAAAATGGTAAGGAAGACTTTATTCAGGACTGTTTCCATAGAGGTCAGGACCATGGCAACAGGGGAGTCAGACTGCACTCTTACTGAAGGCAGGCCTAGATGACTGGACACCAAGGGTGGCGGGATTCTCTCTAACCCGACTCGGCAGGATTCTCGCTAAGACCGGGCTGTGCAGACCCGGCAAGGATGGGGCCAAGGTTGAGGCCTAGTTGAGAAGCGAGCTCAGAGGAGCCAAGTACAGTTTGCTCAAGGAGAGTCTTTTCCCCAGGGGAGAAGAGAGGGTAGAAACTGCCACGGACACTATGGGAGTCGGCAAAGTTTTCTTAAACAGCCTTGTTTAAGTGCTCGGGTGTTTCTGGCAGCATGAGCAGGCATCAGCAAAGGGAAATTCAAGGCAAGCAGACAGGATGGCAGCAGAAAGCACAGGTTGGTGACCTTCCAGTGGTCAGGCATGGCTAGAAGAGGGCTTCTCAAGGGGGGAGCGCTATTGAGATTTTACGGCTGGAAAATGGTGGGGGGGGGTGCTGTCCTGCCGTTGTAGGGTGCTGAGCAGTATTCCTGGCCTCCACTCACTAAGATGCCTGCAGGACCTTCCCTCTCCCAGCACGTGCCCAACTCATGGCAACCAAAATGCCGCCAGATATTGCCAAATTTCCCAGGGAGCGGGGATGGGGTAGGGTGGGTAAGACTGCCTATGGGTGAGGGACAGCGGGCCAGAAGGACCTGGGATTTGGAGTGAGCAGAGCAGAGAAGCTAGGCGCCGAGGACAGAACTAGGGGCCAGGGTCTAAAGTTTCTGTAATGAAGGCAGAATCTTTCATTCTCCAACTACAGTGATTGAATGAGACAGAGGACGGAGAAACAGAGAAGTGAAATGGGTGCGTGGGGACTTGGAAAAGTCAGAGCTGTCACAATTTTTCTTTAAAAAAAACAAAAGGTAAAGAAAACAGCAACTGATACACTGATGCATCATGAATGATCTTTGTGATAACCTTTCAGGTAAGTTTTCTATTTCTGATGAACAGCTAAGAATGAGGATAAAGCAACAACAAGAAACAGAGATGTTTTCTAGGAATAAACTAGTCACCATTTTCAAAACGTTTGCAGGTCTTGTCACTTTTTTTTTTTTCCAGTTTACATTTGACATGGATTATTATTACGAAAACCTTAAAGCATGGACTAAAAAACAAAAAGAAAACAAACAAAAAAAACCCCAAAAACAAAACTCCTGGTCAGTGTGCTTGATTTCAGCAACAATCAGCAGCAAGCCAGGTAGCAAGTTCATTTGTGCCACACCAGATCTGACCTCACTTAACATTTTCTTTTTCACTTCTGCTAGCACAATTAGCAGAAGCTAGGGAGTGGCTATTTTAACGTGCCTTTCCAGCTAATTTTTAATCTGTTCTAACGTATGAATTTAGAAATGCCTGCTTTAGAGCTTCAGGGATTACTAAGTAATAAACCCTGAAGGTTCCAAAATCCAGCTAATAGTCAGACCTGCAGAATATGAAATATAGTGTTAATTTAGAATAACGTAATGCCTAAAAATGAAGCAAGTTAGGTCTAATTGAGCTATGAACTGCTTGCCTTGTATTGTGTAATGGAGGCTATGCTAACCAAGGGTTGCTGAGCTATAGATAACCATTACTCTTAGCAAATATGTTTATTGGGGTCTCTCTCTCTTCATTACCCAACCTCATAAAGTATATGCCTGCATATTCCGATAAAACATAAAACGGCCAGGCAGAGTCACAATTAGGACGCCCTGAAAAGCTGCATCATAAAATGGTATCTGTCTCCAAATGATTGTTCACTTAACCATGATAAATATTTATCAGTGTGCAATAGAACAAAACCCTAAACAACTATAGTCCATGTTGAAAACGAAGGGAGGATTTTTACATTTTCAATTCTCCTCTTTTGATAAATACAACGCTCGAACCTAAAAAGTATCATTTGGTATAAGGACGTGGATTCTACATTACAATTATGCCATAGGAAAGCCAATGACATATTAGGTTCATATTTCCAGTATCTACCTGAAGCGACTGGGGTTTGCTATTATATCATGAGCGAAGGCAAGGGAACCGTGTGAATGGATGGGAACGAAACAGTGCTAATTTGGGTGGCAACTCCATGTACAACCTTTTAGGTTGCCAGTACTCTCGTTGCAAGTGTTTTAAGTGATAAAATAAAAATGAAAATGAAGTCGTTAATGATCCCGACTCTCTTCTTGCCATGACACACCAAGTGGGGAAACGTAAGCTCTCAGATACACATCCTGACATCCTGCAGAATTTGCACGGCCCAGACCATAGCTGCTTGGATCTGGAATCTGTATGCTACCACGTGGCATTGTGTGTGGTCCAGGCAAGAAGGACTTCGCCTTCCCTCGGTGAATTTCAAAAAAACGAAGTCTGTCTCCTGGCCAGAGATACTGGTTTCTGTGGGCAACTTCTTCTTCTTCTTTTTTTTAAGTTTATTTATTTATTTTGAGAGAGAGAGAGAAGGGAGAGAGCACGCACGAGGCAGGGGCACAAAGACAGGGAGAGAGAATCCTAAGCAGGCTCTGTGCTGTTGGCACAGAGCCTGACACGGGGCTCAATCTCACAAACTGTGAGACGACCTGAGCCGAAATCATGAGTGACCCAGTCTGCCCCAGTCTGTGGGTCAACTTCTGCCTACTGGAGAGCTGCAGAAGGCATGAGACAGGGGCATGGCAGAGTCCCCTAGAAATATAAATGCCTCCCAACCGTCAGGCCGATCTTACAAATAGCCTGAGACCCGTGGGAGGAAGTCCTATAGCAGTGGTTCTCAAACTTGGGCATGTGTCAGGACCCGCTGGAAGGTTTGTAAAAACCTAGACGGCTGGGTCCCCTCCCTAGTTCTTCTGATTCAAGATGCCTGGGGTGGGGGCGGAGAATCTGAATTTCTAACGAATTCCCAGGTGATGCTGATGCTGCTGGTCTGGAAACCATGCTTTGCAGGAACCGGGTTCCTAAGGCAATGGCAGTGTGGGGAAGATGAAATAATAAGGAAGCCTTTGACGGTCACAGCACGGAGGTCTGTTCCCAGTCTGTAGATCCCAAATCGACTTTCACTTTCTTTTCCTTTCCTTTGTGCCGTTCCCTTTATCCACTCCCCCATTTTCTCTTCCCTTTCTTTTTTGTTTTACTTACATCTCTATTTCTAATTTCCGATTTCTATTTCTCCTCTTCTCCTTCCTCCTCCTCTGTGCCCTTTCTCTCCCCCTTTCTTTTGTTCTTTCTTCTCTCGTCAGTGCCACCCCGAGATTTTTTTCCCCAGCAATAATTAACCTCCCACCAGGCTCTCGACAGTGACCAAGATTACAGATGGACCCCCCTGGCCTTTCCCCTGCCATGGGCGATACACATGAGGCCAACAAGCATCTCAATCCTTGGCAAATAGAATGAGGGGGCAACTGTCAGAAGAGTTTCAAAGAGGGAAGCTATGAACTTGGTCCTAAGCAGTCGATAGAAAAAGCTTCTCTGCTTTTGCATTTAGCACTACATAAGCAAAAAAAAAAAAAAAAAAAAAAAAAAAAAAAAAAAAAAAACTGAAAATATATATATATAAATATATATAAATATATATATATATATATATATATAGTTACTGTTGGTGGATGGGGTAGCTTTTCAGCATTAATTCTCATTTTGGGGGCTATACTTGCAGTTTGGGATGAATAGAACCTAGGTCTCCTTGTAACTTGCACTTAACCCCCCACGCTGGATGGAGATTTATAACAAAAGTGATTATTTCGAGATCACTCCTAGGTGAAGAGCTACCCTACACAGGCTTAGCTCTTAAGAGCCTGATTGTGTCAGACTCTGAATATTGGCCACATACACACGAAAAACTCTCACAGAGAGAGTTATTAGGCTGCAGAACAGCTTCCCAAGGGAGGTCCCGGGGCCTTATCGCTTGAGTCATTTGAAACGAGACTGGACCAAACACTTGACTGCACCATTAGGGAACAATCCTACCCTGGCTGAGGACGGACAAGATGACCTCATAGATCTTTCCCGTTCCCTCCCAGGGTCGTAAAATCTGAATGGAAATTCTGACTAGTCATCTTGCTGCAGTGGGAAGTGGAGACTCCAAGAGGCCGGACGGTAATTATCTCAGGGGGTGGACCAGGTCACAACGGAGGTCAAAGAGAAAACAGTCCCCTGTAAGGCTGGGGGCGAAAGACGGCCCAGAACATAAATCAGAGTGGGGACATTCCCGAAAGAAGCCTGTGATACGCTCTTCACGGACGCTGGCATAAGACGCTAACGCCTGTGTGTCGTCCCAGGCCTCCGTCCATACTAGTGAGCTCCTCCATGCTCCGACTGTTAAGAGGAGTCAATTGCCAGTTTTCCTTTCTGGCTCCCTCTCTTTTTTTGAAGACATGAGTGCCTGGCTGAAACACAGATGGGAATGAAGAGAACTACAGTTGGGTGATGAGTGTGGCATCCCTACAGTTCAATACAATGGGGCCCTTTCTAATTACAGCTCAAACCAGTTGAAATGGAGACTAACCTGGGGAAAGATGACTGACGAAGTCAACTGGTTGCGCGGGGCCCTTCCCAGTCTTTAGCAGGGAGCCTTCCCTGAGGTTCTGAGAGGCTCCACGTGGCACCCCCATCCCTAGGGACATTGTGGCTGTGAGCAGCAGCCCCCCAGCAGGCACGCTTGCACCACGTGAAGACCCCCTAAGAAATCTGAGGCAACTGTAAGCGGGTGGGGTGTAGAGGACTCTGGACCTGGTCTGACTCAACATGCTGCAGCCCCCATTCCGACTCAGCTGGCCCCAAAGTGCAAAACCTCAGGACACTGGACAGGCCAGTCATGCCCGCTCCCGTACACTTGTCCTTCTAAGGGAAAGGCCCGTAATCCACGGGCCTCCCACCTGGGTGGGCAAGCTCTTTATCAGCTGACACTATCCCTTCCCCACTCTGAGTACAGCTGAACAGACCCCCGGTCCACTTGCATCTGAGCCAGGGGCACTCAACCCCAAAGCCTGGGCTGCGATTTACCGATGGCAAAGAGGACTCCTGGCCTTGAATTCTTGCACTCAGGTAATCAGGAAATGTACCCTGAGCCTACGGACGCAGGCACAGCTCATGAAGACGTGCCATGAGGTAGAGCTGAGTTGCCCCGTCTGGAGCAAAAAGGAGAGATAAATTCTGGGCAAGCGGAATGAGGGGGCAAATCTAAATAAAGCTACCAGTGGTGGAAGGAGCCAATCAGAAAAAGAGAATACGGCAAATACATGGAGGGATTCATGGGGGCAGGTACCTAGAGTGGCCTCGCTTCCTCACCTGCCAAGATCCCTTACAATACACCTTTTTTGTTTTTTTAGAATAACTGACATAGTAGGACTTGGCTCCTTGTGACTGAAAAAGCCTAATTAAGACACTCGGAGAATCTGAGTTGTACGTCATAATGAGCTCTTAAGGCTCAAACCAGTACCGTTAGGATATTTAATATCAAAACTCACACAAGTCCTTGAAGACTGTGGCTTATCGAAGGCATTAAAAATAAGCACAAGTCACACTCAGCATGTCTCCCCACCTGCCATTTTGGAAACTTGAAAGGGATTTTGGAAAAATTTCAAGGATGGAACAGAGGAACATGGCATCTGGACTTGAACCCTAGATTTTGAAAGGCTTAGCCTTCCTTGCTTTCTTTTGCAACAGCCTAGAGATTCATTTATTAAAATTTCCAATCCCAAAACAGAAACGTCATCCGCGTAGCATCCTCTACTCGGTGATGATCTGTCTCCCCCTTGGAGCTGACGGCCAATCACAAAAGCATGTGTTTCCAGAACACCCACTTTGCATTACCCACAGGTACCGACTACACTGTCAGCGGTGGGCAAGTACATCAGAGTGTTGTCCTTCCTCCCAAGCTGTAGGAGAATGAGTGGCACAAGGGACATCAGCTCCTAACCACCCTGAAAGGGAGAAGTACCTGGTTCAGGAGTGATACTGATCGCACGCATGGAAACACACGTATCCTCACTGATCCAGAACGACTGTGCGTAGAAAAGTTCTTTAAGGGCTTAAATCCAAGATAAGTCCATCAGAGAACAGTAGCATGGTACCCTAGGCCTGATTTTTAAATATCAACCTATCCTAGCAGATCTTGCTTTGTGAGTCTAAAAATAATAGTTAGTAAAAATAAAATAATAGTAATAGCAGATCCCACATACAATCATTTCCTCAATTCCTACAATAATTATGGACTTGAAGAATACCTCTTTACAAAAGAAGAAACAGAGGCTTAAAACAAACAAACAAACAAAAAACGGCTGATCCACGTGTGGCCCGAGGGCTGGGAACACCACCACTTGTTTGAGAGCTTGCTAGAAATGGGGAGTCCTGGACGCCAGCCCAGGCCTAGAGAATTAGAGGCTCTGGGGGTGGGACCCAGGAATTGTGTTTTAACAAGCCCTCCAGAGGATTCTCATGCCAAGAAAAGTTTAAGAAAAGAAGCACTGTCTTAGAGAGTAACTTTCCAAGGCCGGGGAACTAGTGAGTGGCAGAATCAACATGAAAACGTTTGTGCTGAGTATTGGAAATGGCCCTACCCATGCCAGGTAATTAACGAGGAGCCAGGCTTGCCCTAATCGCATTAACACCTGCAATATGGGATTCCTCTGAGATCAGGACTGGGAGCCCTCAAGCCCCAGTCTTTCCCCAGAGACTCTCTGTCTTATCGGGCAAAATACTGTATGACCACACTCAACTTCCTTTTTTGCATATGGGGGAGCCCTTGGGTGGTTACCAATTCCAATTTATTCAAATGATGATTACAGGGGCTCTGATTCAGGTACGGAGGATGCCTCCTTTTTTTTTTTTCTTTTCCCATATAAATTAAAGAGAATAAAATCAAGAACCAATACAGCATCCAGTGTGCAAACACTGAGCTAAGTACCTCAGAAGAGTGCAAACAGAACTTTCCCGCAGAGATGGAAATGTTCTGTATCTGTGCTACCCAATGTAGTAGCAGCCACCAGCCACATTTGGCTGGTAAGCACTTGAAATGTATGACTAGATTTTTAATTTTATTTAAATTTTAATTAGTTTAAATTTAAATAGCCCCATGTGGCCAATGGCTACCTTATGTATTGGATAACTCTAGATGCCTCTGATTTCAACTTCCCTTCTAAGCTTCTAAGGGCAAGGGCTAACAATATGCCCATTTCACAGATGAGAAAATGGAGACTTCCAGAGGCAACATAATGAACCCCAGCTCACATAGCCAGTCAGTGGTAGGGCTGGGGTCTTAACCCTGGTCTGCAACTCCAGATTTACAAGGCACAAAAGCACTCAGCTGCCACTGAGTAGGTACACCTGAGGAGAGCCATTGTTCTCAGCAAAGACAACAGCAATGACTGCGGCCCCTTAAGAAAGCTGCTTCTGAGTATCTCTTTCTCCAGACAATGACCAGGGCTGCCATTCTCTTGGCAGCTGTCAGTGAGAGGATGTTTGGACTTTACTTTGCTATTATTAAATGTACATTTTCCGCGTAACAATAAGGAGCTTCTGTCACAAATGATTTATATGGAAATACTACTACTCCTGGCAGAGAAACAGAAACAGGAGATTTTTACTGTTTCAAGATTAACCAAAAAAGAAAAAGAAAAAGAAAAAAAAAAGCTCGTGTCGATATTCTATTCATTCTTTAATGTATGTGCTTTAGGTCTGCCCCACCTTTCGACCTCCCCCCATCACCACTGCCATGATGAGAAATGGGTTCCAGGATGTCAGGTACCTCTGAACGACCTCTGTCGGGACAGACAAGGTGGGCCAGCGGGGGATACCATCCTCCCCAAATCCATCACCAAGTTCAAGACATGGTGACTCCCCCAGCAGCTGCATCAGATGGCAGTCTTGAGGTTCTAGAAGCAAGCTCTGCACTTGCCTGCATCCCTGCTCTCCCACCTCCCTGCCACGGGAGGCAGCGTGGTCCACGACCTTGCCCACCGTGGCCACATGTGCACTGCCACCCCGGGGCAGGGGGGGTGGGGGTGGTGGCTCGCCCTCTCTGAGCCTCAGTAATCTCCAGGGTGAAATGGGAAGAACAGTGACCCACATGGGGCTTCCCTGAGCCCTTGACCCTGTGTCTGGCCAATAAAAGGGGCTGGAAGAAGGTGAGTTCCCTCCTTTCTAGCCCTTAGTCAAAACCCTGACCCTCTTTTAGGCCTATTTCAGATTCAATCTTATTTGCCAAAATGTCACTGCCCTCTTAGTCTACGAGCGTTTTCCTAGTCCATAGATCCCTGTCTATGCCTATGCTAGGTGTAGATGTCCAAGGATGCACATCACAGTTTGTTTACAATTATTGTATTTTCAGCATGGACTGTGGGCATGGACGTGGCTTCCTGAGCATTGGACCTTGCCCATCATTTCCTTCCACGATGCAAGTAGCACAGGGCCCTGTATATACTAGGTACTCACATAAATACTTGTTGAACCAAATTTCTGTAAAGATTGAGGCCAATCTGTAATAAGCAAATCCATCCCATCCATCCATCCATCCATCCATCCATTTACTTAATATTTATTGAGCACCTACTATACCCACTAAGTGTCAGGCATGGGTATTGGTACTCAGAACACAGGAGGGGCCAAAACAAACAAATCCCTGGGCCTTCGTGGAGTTCACCTTCCAGTGGCAGAGGGGAATGGGACAATTACCAAAGGAACGGATAAAAGAAAGAAATGGTGTCCCTCAATACATGCTACAGAGAAGAGTAAAGCAGGGAAGATTCAGGGAGAGCAAATTTCAGGAAGAAAATCTGCAATTTTAAATAGGGTAGTCAGGGACTGCGTCCCTGAGAAGGAGATGTTTGAGCAAAGATTTGAAGGAGTTGAGAGGGCAACTTTTTTGATATAAAATTAATTTGGAAAACAGGAAATTGTATGCCAAAGAAGTGCCTGGTTCTCTGAAGGATATCACAAAAAAAAAACCAACAACAACAACAAAAAAAACCAAAACAAAAAACCAACCACACTGATTTCACTGGCTAACCTCACTTCCCATGATTTCATCTACGTTAATACCAGCTGATGCTTACTGGATATCTATCATGTTCCAGGCACTGCCCAAGCGCTTTATATAACTGAGGTCACTGCCAAGAGCAAAGGTATAGACCGGGGATGAAAAAAAATGGATGCTCAGAGGCCCCAGGCAGGAATCAGAAAGGGCTAAGGCCACTTACATGACGGGGAGTGGTGGGGACCTGGGCACCATAATAAGAGGTACCCCACCGTCCCCACATCACCTGCCTCAGCAGCCCAGGATGAAACGGGCTCAGGACCGTTTGATCTTGTGTCTTTTTGAGAGACGTTCAGAGGCTGGATTTTTACGTGACATTTTCCAATTCTAAAATGCTGCCAGGCAATTAGAACATATCATGTTTGCTTAAACATTTGTTAAGAAAACATCCAAACTGTTTAAAATATATTTTCAGGATGTATTTGGTCTGAACAGAGCTTTCAACCTCTGGAACAGATAGGCAAAGAGTAGACAGAGAACCAAAAACATTTGCAAGGAGCCTGTCACACAGCCACTGCCCTTAACCCCGAGGCTGAGTATAATTCATATTTGAAAATAGCCTGCCTTCTGGGGGCCTCTTGTGTGTCTGCCCAGGGGACAGTGAGCTTTGGGATCTGGGAAACACTGTGTCCTTGTATGTGGATGGAATACACTGCCCACTGGGATTTGAAGGCAAAAACAGCTGATCCTTCATTAAAACAATAAAAGTACTTTCGGTCGCTTATTGGTTTTTTTTTTTAATCTGCGTACATTCCACCAATAAAAATGCATTTGGAAAAATCATCCAGAGGAAACACTGTCTTTATTCAAAACTGTTTTTCTTCCCCTTTCACTTGCTATTTCTAAATTATCTTATCAATAATGTATTAAAGTAATACTCAAAAATGGAACAATACTGCACCTTTAAGAAAATATTATTTTTCCTGAGGTCCTATCAAGGTAAATTTCATCAGTATTCAAAGAATGAGCAAAGCACTTCAACAATTTATTTCAATAAAAGAAGACTTAGCTGAAAGGAGTATAAATGATGAGAACTTGCTTTAAACTGATTTATTCCCTGCAGCAATAAAAGGAATGTTTCTTCACTCAGCTGTTTAATATGCAAATATGCAGAACATCCAGCCCCTGACAGCACATCATTAATAAAACCTTGCACTGAGCAGAGCGCCCGATATTTCATTCTGATGAAAATACATGATGATGATTTTGGACCGTAGACTTTTAGAGCTGGAACAATGTGCTTTCCTGGTGATGAAACCCCACTAGTCACTGGGGGGATAGAAGCTTTTCAAAAACGCGATCCCATTTCTGCAAGAGGAAGTCTCCAGGTAAAGAAAATAGTAAATCCTGAAGGCTGATAACAGTTCGTGCAACCAAGACCCAAATGACATGATATAAATGGGGGCAGTGAGGAGGAGGGGGGGGTCAAAGGACCGAGACCGACTTCTTCTGGGGGTGGTAGCACGTCATTTTTTTCTGTTTTGTTTTGGTGCATAGCAAACGTCCTGATAAATGATGCATTTGCAGCTACTTTTCTATGCATTCAAACAAGACAGCAAAGCTACATAAGGAAGACATGGGGCTCAGGGTTCTCAACCTAGTTACTGCCCTGGATTGGCTTGTGGTGTAGCAACCTCTGAATTACTCTCAGACTCTTAAAACAAGCAAAGTGAAGACCCTGGAAAATATTCCTTGTACGAGATCATGTGTTTTCTCTTTCCATTAAAATCCTGGATCGGTGGGATTATAAGGGCTCAATTTTTTTTTTCTTCTATGCAACTTTTTATATTTTCCAAATTGTTTATAATGAGTATGCCATATGTATGATCAGAAAAATCATGTTATTAAAAATGTAATTTATTCATATTTTTAAAACTCGTTCATGAGCTAGTGCCCAGGGACTTATAAGATTGTAAGCACTAGGGATTGGGTCTCCCAGCATCTTAGACCACTCCATAAACCCTTGTGCTTGCTCTCAAAATAAATATTTGTTATATGGTTAAATAAATTACTAGCTGTAAGTGCACAGAACAGTGCCTGGAACATGGCAAGCCCCATAAACGTATTCGTGAAATAAATAACCAATAAGTCAGATTAAATATTTAAAGTATTTTGGTTTGCAGAGGTGAGTTTTTATAAATATTTATTTAAGTAGGTAGAGAATGAATATAGAAGTCTTAGTTTTCCCCCTTTTAATGCTAAGCTTACTACACTGCATGTATGACTCCTGTCAAAAGTATGACTCCAGGGGCACCTAGGTGGCTCAGTCCAGCTTCGGCTCAGGTCATGATCTTGCAGTCCATGAGTTCGAGCCCCACGTTGGGCTCTGTGCTGACAGCTCGGAACCTGGAGGCTGCTTCCGATTCTGGGTCTCCCTCTCTCTCTGCCACTCCCCTGCTCACACTCTCTTTCAAAAATAAAAATAAACATTAAAAAAACAATTTTTTTTTTAAAAAGTACGACTCAAGCTTGGAGAACTTTTGGATTAAAATCCCAGCTACTACACTTGGTTCTGTGTGATCTTGGGCAAGTCAACTGCCTCCAGAAACCCTGCTTTCCTCATCTGTTAAATATGCATAATAGTAATCATACTTATTTTGATGAGTGTTCTGAGGCTTGGGTGTGACCATCCGTGTAAACACTTGGCACAGTTCCGGGCCCGGAGTGGAGGCTCAGGTTCACCATTTGTGGAGTGCCTACTAAAAATTACACACTGTACATATATTAATGCTAATCTTCATGACAACTCTTCAAGGTAAATGCTGCTAAGGGGACATGACATGAAGGAGGCCACACAGTTTGGTCTTGAACCTGGGTCTGTCACCAAATCCTATGCCATCACACTGGCTTCACCAAAGATCTGCCTTCTTCGAGACCAAAAAAGAAAAAAGAAAAAATCAGATGTACTGATTGTTCCAAAATACATGGAAAGAGTACATTTCCATTCATTTACCTCTATTTTCCAGTTATAATTCATGCTTGAAAATTCTCCCCTTATTAGTTTCTTACTAAAGTATTTAAAAACAAGGCAGGTGATGGGGCAGGTGGCAGGTGACCAAGAGAGACTTCCCCAGTATCTTAGGAGATGGTAAGAGTGACCATGAACTTCTCTGCAGCCGCACTGTGATTTCCAAAGCTCATTCATTAGAGAAAGTCCATATCACGTCTGCAACTTGTGAGATTTTCTTCCATTCTAGCCAATTTGAGGATAAGACATCCGTGAACTTGTTCCTCCTGTTTGTGATGGCTCCTCTTTCAGAAAACATGAGCCAGATGAAAACAGTCACATGGCAGGCACTCACTCCCCACACACACCCACTCCGTGCTTCCCCTCCCTCTGCCCTGATGTTCCCTTTATCCAACCAAAGAACAACTCTCTGTGCCAAAGGAAAGAGGACGGTTGGGTTTTATTTCCAAATATTTCAATTATAAATCAATCGTTTAGCAAAATTCAATGAAGTTTGCAAAATTTCCCTTTGAATCAGCTCCCACTGAGGATCGGAAAAAAGTCTTGGGGGCAAAATTTCAAGTGGTCTCTTGCAGGTTTTAGTAAACTTCTCCAAGCTAGTACTTTCCATGTTTCTGAGTTTATGTGCTCAGTAATACGCCCTCATAACTCAAATGGGATGAACCAATTAAACATTTCCCTGTAGTCTTTAAAATAGCTGCTCTTGGCATGTTTTTTGCATGGCAGAAACCTCTGCGGGAGGATACGATAGAAATCTTGCACTATTTAAATATAGAATTGGGACATCAAAGAAAGGGTTGTATTGAAATAACATGGATAATTAAGGAAGTGGAGAACAGTAATAACTGATTTACATAAAATGCTAATGAGTCTCTTGACTTGTTTGGCAATTTGCACTTTAGGCTTGGTAAGTGTGGCTCCAAATTTATGATCTAATTTTTATTTTAATATTTTCTTTTAGCAACTTGTAACCAACACTAATGGGCGCCTGCCAACATCGAACTTCTCCGTCCATCCTTCAACCACCCAGAAGCGCCTTTCCCAATCGAGTGCGTGGGACCGGGCCGAGGTCATGGGTCCGGGAGCTTCCTGGACACCCTGTTTCCGTCGGGTTTCTTTGTAGCTTATGGTGCTGGTGTCGTTCCATTGATCGGTGGGGTTCAAAATCTTCACGGCTGGCTGGGCTCACCCAGATGGACAACTTGGAAAACGTAGTGCTCCAGAGCGACTGCCTGCGTAGCTGGCTCCTTGTGATTCAGAGGGACAGGCTGGGGCAAGGCACCCTCGCGCTCTGGGTGAGCACTTAGGCCACACTGTTCTCTGGTGCCTTTCGCAGCTGGGAAGAAATGATATGCTCTGGAAATTCCTGTTTTATTGTACTCTTCTAAGGATCTCGCCTCACAGGGCCACAGCCTCCCGTGAATACGAATGAGGGTTTGAGCTGTTCCTTCGGGACATGTCTGCGCGCTGACCTTCAGCGTACCCTATTTCCCTCCGAGCCTTCTAAGCATGATCCATTGCTTTCTCTGGCCATTCCCCCTTCACCCCATTGACGGGCTTCAAAGCTACTTAAATTTCCAAGCCCTGACGCGCTGCGGCGGTGACCAGGGCTCTGCCTTGCTCTCTTATGGATTGTACAAGGTCACCGCTGGGGAGAGGAAGGAGGCAGGCAGAGCATTTATCAGGATGTATTGCTTTACGTTTTCTATCCATCACCAAGGCGATGATTCTATTTTAGTGAAAATCCATTGAACTCCGATCAAGTCAGATGGCTGTTATCATTGGAAACTCAAGAGCTGTCAGGCCATAATCGGTACAAATGCCGGACCCTGGAATGGGGGGCTCCGGGCCAGGGATGGTCTTGTGGGGGATCTTTTGGGCCCTTCTTGTTTTTAAAATTTCACCTGACAATTTTATTTTAAGCATCTTTTTTTCCAGCTGTTCGGTTTGCAAGTGATAAAATCTGGTTATGCAAGGTAGAATGAACCGATTACAGGCAATTTAGGCATAGTTTGGAGACACAATGGTTTCTCCTGTCATGCTACACTGCTTACTGTGGTCCTAATAACCTACCCATCAGAATACCGATGCACACCTG
The DNA here is from genome assembly GCF_023721935.1 of Panthera uncia. NCBI lineage: Eukaryota > Metazoa > Chordata > Mammalia > Carnivora > Felidae > Panthera > Panthera uncia. The sequence goes on along the minus strand of NW_026057589.1, from coordinate 16,733,476 downwards.
AGCGATCACAGAGGCCTGAACGTAAGGCCAGCACATACACATTCCCGTCTGAGAAAGAAACCACCAAACTTCAGCTACACTCTTTTGTGGTCTCAACGTACAAATTTTCTGATCACCACACTGGGCTATAGAACACAGTGCTAACAGGCACTCTGTCTCCCTGGATGTATTTGTATGATCAATGTCCCTACTTCCATTTGCATGCATTTGGGAAGGTTTTGGTCCACAGTTATCATCTTGAACACGGTGGGGCGGCGGGGGGGAGGTGAGGTGGGGTGGAAAGAAAAATGAATTCCAAAGCTCCCTGCAAAATTCTTTTAGGCTTGTCTTCTGGTTGTGGATTTAATTAAATCTGACATTTGAAGAAAACCATTTAAACATATTTGCTGCCCTGCCAGTATTCTAAACTTTTACTAAACTGGGGGTGGGGGTGGGAATTAGGAGGACAGAATGATTTTTAAGCAGGACCCTGTAGCTCCCAAGTGATACTTAACTATCCAAAAGCGAATTATTTTCCCTGCGGGTTGTAAAGGATTGTATCTCTTCCACTGCCCCAGTAGAAAGCCAGTCCCTGCCGGGGTGGGCTAAAAAGGAACCAAGTAAGGCCCCCCGAAGCTTAGTGCCTATGCGGTTCATCTCACCACTTTTCAAAATGTAAAGCAATCTTTCCATTTATTTTCTCTTTTGTAATCCATATCTTTATTCTCCTTTATTAGTGAGGGTAATTGAATATTGACTGTGCATTTTAAATACATTTTCATCCTAAATAATAGTGACAATAATAAGGGCAGTTATTTATTGGTCACTTACTGTGAACCAGGCTTTGTGGCAAGTCCTTTATATATGTCGTTTCATGTAAGTCTTAAAACCACCTCTAAACGCGACAGGGGCATCTCCATTTACAGATGCGGAAAGAAGGGATATGAGGCCATCAGCGATTAACCGGATTATTGCCACTCAGGAGTGACAGCTGTGTGACAATAATACTCAAGTCCATCCTATAGAGCTGTATTAAATAGTATCTGCATGAGTTCTCTAGGGTCGCAAAGGAGGAGGCCTGAAATTCATTCTCTTGGAGTTCTGGAGGCTGGACGTCTGAGTCACAGGGATGGTGCCTCCTGGTGCTCTGAGGGAGAAGCAATCTCAGGCCTCTTCCCCAGCTAATGCTGGTTGCTGGAGACGCACCCCCTCCAGCCTCTGCCTCCACCTTCACAGGGCTTTCTCACTGTGAGTCCATTTCTGTCTGTCACAAGGACACTCTCCTTGAATTGGGGGGGGGTCCATGTTTACAGTCCCATCTGTAAAGACTTTATTTGCAGGTGGAGCTGTATTCCGAGGTTCTGGAGAGCCAGGAATTGGAGTAGAGGAAGGGACACTATTCAGCAGACTTCAGCATCCATCTGGAATCCAAGTCTGGGCCCATCAGACCCACCACACTATAATCCAAACTGAGAGGGCAGCATGATTGTCCCGGGCCTCGGATCATTCCATACATTTCTCAACTTCAGCTCTCTGACATTTAATTCTGGCTTACTCTTTGTGGGAGGGTCTGCCCCGTGTATTATGGGATGTTGAGCAGCGTCCCTGGCCTGGACCCACTAGGTGCCAACCTCCAGGCCCTGACTGGGGCAACCAAAAATATCTCAGATATACTGAAATGCCCTCTGAGGGGCGACACGATTCCTGGATACTGCTGCCCTAGCTGGAGGAGTCAGAAAGCTAAACACTACCTTTCCAGGACTTACAGCTACCTTCTAGACACCGGTCTATCCCACCAACTGCTAGGTGCTGTCACATGAGACATGAAGAGGACAAGCGAGGGAAGGGCCTTACTCCTGCTTCTTTGAAGCTTCTCCTCGTGCCCAGCAAGGGAGGGCACATGCAAACAGAGTTTTTGGTCTCACTCCTCTGGTGCCCGGTCTCTAATTCCCTGGGTGGTGGTATTAGGGCCACAGCAGTGGAGGTGGCTTTGTCTTACTCAGTCTGGCTTAGCTCCAGTAGTGGCTTCCCTGGAGGGTTACGTCTGTATGATTCACTGGGCCATTCTTGGAGAGGACCAACTTCGATTCCACTCCTTCAGCTTTTCCAACAACTTTGCAAGCACCACATTGCCTTTATTAAACCCCTTCCTGTATACAATTTATAGAGAGGTTCCCATTTCCTGCACCAAGCCCTGGTGGAGATAGCCCATCAGGGAGTATTTATCAAGTTATGATCAGGTGTCTCCTCAGGGAAACTCAGGCATGCTCTGATGACACCCATGGCTGGGCCACCATACCCACTGTTCCCTCTGCTAAGTGCACTTCCTTCCTTTCTTCCCCTAGAGCTCAGCTTCCCAGAGTAGTCCAGCTGCCAGCACTCACATAGATGCCAATGTCTTCTTTTGTTTATTTTTAAGAGAGAGAGTGAGCAGTGAGGGAGGGGCAGGGGGGGGGGGAGACAGAGAATCTTAAGCACGCTCCATACTCAGCAAAGAAGCCCAAAAGGGGGCTCGATCTCATGATCGTGAGATCATGACCTGAGCAGAAATCAAGAGTCAGATGCTTAATGGACTGAGCCACCCAGAAGCCCCTCCAAGACCCCTGTTATGCATAGCCTTCTCTACGGTCAAGTTCCCTCCTCCAAACTGCTACCTCCTAACTCTCTTACACCTTCACCCACACTTAGCAAAGGAAAGTATTCCTTTCCCTCTCTTGCCTACATTCTTGGTACCTTTGTCATTGCATTTACCACACCGAACATTCTAATTGTATGTCCATATGCCTTGCCCTAACTAAACTGTAGGATCCTAATTCCTACTTAAGCCCCACCAAGTGTGAGGGGGCCTAGCAGGGCCTAACTCAGGGTAAGCTCATAGTGAATGGTAGTTGAATGAAGAATAGATCAACAAATGAATGGATGGAACCTTGATATCATCCCTGTTTACCTAATGACATTTTATCTCACAGCCTTGCCCTTGAAGTTGTCATGGAATACCCAAGGGAAGCCAAGACTAATATAGCAGGAAAGATACCCCCAGGGGCATAAGGATTAAGTTGTGTGGTTTTGATGGCTGTGTATTTAAGAGGAGCTTTGGCTGAGGGCAGAGCAAAGTCTAATATGAGAATCAAAGAGCACAATGAAAGACTCATTTGGAAGAACAGGAAGGGACCAAACTGGTGACGCCTTATAGGATAGGCAAGCAAGCCTCAACCTGGTGTGAAAGAAAGGGACACAGAGAGGAACAAAAGGGAGATTGCTCAGATGAGTTCAGTAGAACAACAGAGCCTAGTAATGGGGCTCTGATCAGTATCCTGTTATCTTCATCATTATTATTTTTAGTTTTCCAAACCAAAAAAACCCTAGAACCCAGCAAAGTATATCTATATTGAGATAATCCAATGCATAACAATGTCAACTTGTCCAAGTCTAAATATGGGTTAAAGGAAATGAGGAGCCCTACTTCTAGAAAGTCTATGAGGAGCAGGAGACTAAAGTTCAAATGCCAAAGATTTATAGATAAGTTCACCCATGGACCCTCAGGAAAGCGGCTAGCAAATATATAAAGCAGTGTTTTCCTCTCCCATTAAACAGAAGGAGAAAATTTATACGCAAGGGGCTTCATAAGAGTGGAATACAGTTCTTTTCATGATAGACTAGTTTTGTATTAAGCACGGTTGTAGGATTTTAGAAGCTATGGTCCTTGTGCGCCTACTTTTAATTAACTATGAGAGCCAACCCCTCTGTACAGTTTCCCGTGGCAGAGGTTGTAGGGTGAGATACCAGGGGGAGGAAGAGTCTGGGCACCTGGTCCATCAGCCACCAGATGAGCAGCACCAAATAAGTCACCCACTCTGATGCCTGAGACACATCTGCAGAGAGCTCACTGTGTTGGGCATGGGGCTGTGAACTTCATACCAACCGCCTTACTGACGACGCCACGTTCTGAGATTGGCAAAGTCACTGTGCCCATCTAACAGATGAGGAGCCTGAAGCACAGAGAGGTCACTCCATGGTCACACAGCTTTGAAGCTTTGACAGAGGGGATTGAAGTCACGTGTTCCTGACTCTGCAGAGGACACGCTTCTCCACACCAGAGTCCATCACAGACAGCCCCAGACAGCCCCACCAATGGAGGCTCCATCTTGTAAAGGGTAAGTCACACTGGACCTAGGCCCTGAAAACCCACCCTGCCGGGAGCTGCCCCAATCAGAAGTCCTGGTGTTGTGACAAACCATGCTGCTTGTTTGTTTCAGATCCACTGAGTCAGCATTTTCTGGGACTTTCCGTGGCAAAGACTGCGCCCATCCATACACAAGTGCTACCAGGAAAGAGCACCTAACTGAAAATTCCCTTAGTGGCAAGGCTGGACTGAGGGTCCTGCCCACATTTGTTCACCTACTTTGCTTCTCAGAATCACTTGATGAGCAAGGTGCCAAGATGCCACTTTTGTCCCCATTTTATGGAAAAGAAAACTGAGGCTGAGAAGGTTATGGAATAGGATCGAGGCAGCACAACTGGCTTCTCCCAGGGTACCATTTGAAGACTGTGGAACCCTGTCTGAAGGGCTTTAAGACACCCTGCACATGACGTGCAGCAACCTCACGAAGACAGGCTATGTTTTACATCTGTGAAAGACCACGTCTCTCCAACTTGTGGCACTGAGGGGGATAAAGACTGCTGGGGAGAGGGTGAGAGAGAAAACTAGTATTTTCGAGGCGACTGAATTCAAGAAGAGAATGCAGGAAGAATGCATATTCAAAACCCCCCGTGATAAATGACATAAGGGACTTTAAAGTCGGCCAGCAGTTGGGGTTTCGGGTTAGAGACGACAGCAACACAACTCAACTTCCCTAGAATCCTTTTTAAAGCCCCTTTATTATGGAAATGTCACCCCCTGGACATTGATACTGTCTTAGGAGAATCTGTCCTCTGGCTTAAGTCTGAATCTACTACGGAGCTTCCTTAGCAAGCCTTCTTAGGAGGCTGCATGTCACAAGAATTAAGAGCAAACTTTTATCTCTCTTTTCTAAATCTCCTGCTTTCAATCACTAATCTCTCCAGGAAAAGAACACAACCAAACAGCCCCATTAGGCAAGAGGCAGATAGAACTGATGTAAATCCCCCCTGAATTAATGGGCCTGCTCTGTACTCCCCACCACGGCCTTTCCCAAGATGACCTCGACAGTCAGCAGATCTTGCTTGTCTGCATCTTCCAAAGACTCAGGGCCCCACTCACCGAGGAAGGAGTCTGCTGAAGTTCTCAGGTGGGCACCCCCTTCAAACGGCTCTAGATGCTAACTGAAATCTGACATCTACAGATCTTTAAAATAATTTTTAAAAAAAAGGCAGATGGCAATATTCCAACCTTGCAACATGGGCTATAAGCGTGTTAGGAAGCAACCGATTGTTCTGGAGTTTTTCGCCGTGATCGTCAAACGAGGATCCCTCTGTGCCTAATGATGGGTATGAGCCGTGAGGATGGGCCAGGGGATAACCGTGTAACAAGCAACCCTCCGAATCTCAGTGTCTGACGGCCACGAAGCAGAAGCATAATTTCTTTCTCTCTGTCCACCCTGGGTCCATTGGGGCTCTTGTCTTTGCCCTTCCTCCAGGACCCACGGTGACAGGGCAGCTGGTGTCTGGAACACTGCCAGTCAGCAGTGGCAGAGAATACGTGTGTCACCCTCCCAGGCTCTTAAAGTTTCTGCCTCCAAGAGATGCACATCGCTTCCAGTCCGAACCCATTGGCCGAAGCAAGTCATGGGACAGGGGAGGCCAGTCGTACCATGTGTCCACAGGGAGGGAGAAACCCAATGGTGTGAGCAGCCGTACAGGCTTCCCCGTGGGTACGGAGGCATCAAGGATGGGGGAACGCTGTTCTCCAGCAACCCCAAGGATGTGCGTATCAGGAGGGGGCAGAGTCAGAATCCAGCCCATGGCTCTTGAAGCCGTTTTGCAACTTGGACACATAGTGCCCCTCAGCAGGGCTGACGCCTGCAGGAACCCAGACCAACTCAGAAAATTCCACAAGGCCCCGGCCTCTGCTATCTTTTGTCCCCATCACGTTTACCTAATAGATGACCCTACCAATTCCCATTGGCAGCCCTTTGTAGTGTAATGAACAGGATGCAGGCTGATGAATGCAGCCACTGCACAGAAAACGTCAGTTCTTTCATTAAGCAAACCTTCCCAAGTTCATTGTATTGAACCAGGGTTTAGGCTATTAGGCTGACACATGACAGAGCCAATTCTAGTCACATTGTAAGTGCCTATTCATGTTTGGCAAATTCTGTTTTACGCACACGCACACATTTAGAATTGGGCTCTTGTTGCCTGCAACTTTCCCCCCCCTGAAATCTATTTTCCTATTTTTAACTGTTAATAATTAAGAAAAATGCCACTTTCATCACGGAGCCTCAACAAGCCTAATTGAGGCAGAACATAATGGATCACCGTACCAGGTTTCTATTCTGCTGGCCACCGACGTGCTTGCTCTTCCCAGAGGCACTGATATGGATATACCGTGCTCATTTGCGGAAAGGAAAAAAATAAAATATTTACGCACACAGTTTTGACACTGCTGGCTCTTCTTTCTGCTCACATTTGAAAAGGAAAACATCACTTATAAGCTGGGAATCCCTGCTAGTGAAGGGGACAGGATTAAAGGCATCATTCTAGGGGACAGGCTATGATGAGCCAGCCTGCAGCGGAAGGAGCTCAGCATCCAGAGCTCGGAGCCTGGCTGCTTTATCCGCCAACCAGCCACTTCCCACGTGGGTGGTCAATCTGTAACACTCATGCGGCAGATGTGCGGCGGGGGCCTCCCGGGTGGCTGGCCCACAGTGCGTATCGGGATGGAGACGTCACAGAGTCTGTGTTCCGGGGGAGGGAGGCCACCCGACAATCACAGTGCACTGAGCTCAGTAGGATGATGTATCCTGAATCTAACCTCTTCTCTCCATCTCCGTCGTCACCACGTGGTCTAAGTCGCCATTATCGTTCCCGTAGCCCATGAGATGCCCCCCAACTGGCCCTGCAGCTTCCGCTCTTGCCTCCTACAGACCGAAACCACATCTTTTTAAAACTGTGGATAAAATCCTATCACAAACTTCCAGTGGCTTCCAGCACGAGTAGAATAAAGTCCAGAGTCCTCACAGCGGCTTCACAATCTGAGGTCTGCCACCCTCTCCAAACACATCGCCTATCACTCCACCTGGTTCCAACCATAGTGGCTGCTTCCTCTCCCTTGAACAGGTCACGCACATGTCCATCACAGGAAATAGGCACTCGCCACACCTCTGCTTGGAATTCTCTTTGGTGAGGCTGGGGATGGGGAAGGGGAGTGACTGCTAATGGGCCCAGGGTCTTTTTTTTGGCATGATGAAAACATTCTATACTTAGACAGTGGTGATGATTGTACAACTTCACAAATATACCAAAAAGCATGATATATATGTGCAAAAACTGTGTACACTTTAAAAGGGAGGGCGTTACGGTACTGAATTATATCTCAATGCAAAATAAAAGGATGTGTTTTCGCTTCTGAGATTAAGTTTCCCCAAGGCTCTGGCTTCCTTCTAGCTCATCTTCTCGTGCTCTTCTGTGGCTCTTTTAGCTGGAAGGCAGCTGCCATGTTGCACGGTGCCATTTAGAGAGGCCCACATGGCAACACTGAACAAACAACAGCGGACAAAGGAACGGAGTCCCTCAGTCCAACATCAGCCAAAAAAAAGAAAAAAGAAGAAGAAAAAGAAGAAGAAGAAAAAGAAGAAAGGGAGGAAGAGGAAGAGGAGGAAGAGGAAGAGGAGGAAGAAGAAGAGGAGGAAGAAGAATTCTGCCAAGAACTTTGAGTGTGAACTTGAGAACAGACCTTTCCCAGCCCAGCCCCAGTCAATGAATGCAGCCCCTTAGTTACAGCCTGAGAGAGATGCTAAACCACGCCTGGATCCTTCATCCACAGAAGTCATGATGTGACCTAAGTATGTGGTCTTATTTTATTATTATTTTTCTAATTAGAAAGGACTCGCCCCTAGGGCACCTGGGTGGCTCAGCTGAACCGACTTCAGCTCAGGTCATGATCTCACGGTCTGTGGGTCTGAGCCCCACGTCGGGCTCTGTGCTGACAGCTCAGAGCCTGGAGCCTGCTTCCGATTCTGTGTCTCCCTCTCTCTCTTCTCCTCCCCGCCTTGTGTTCTATCAAAAATAAATAAACATAAAAAAGAAAAAAGAAAAGGACTCGTCCTGAGTCACCCAGCTCTGAACTGTTGGGATGCAGGCCTACTTACAAAGGTCTGGTTGCTCCCTTCACTGCCACACTGCTGTATTCATCCCTCGTCCCTGGAATTTGTTCCCGGGGCACGATGTCCGAGGCCTAGTAGGTGCTCAATTAGGTTTTGTAGCACTGAGTCAAATTTTCTAACTCTCTCTCCTCTGCATGTAGCTAGAAACTGCTCCCGACAAGAAAGCAAATGAGAGTAAAATATGTATACCCCATCAAGTTCTATTATTTTCCAGTCCCCCGTATGCACATTACATTCCCACCAAGGTTCTCAGTGAATGCTGGTGACCCTGCCCTGACCCTGACGGTGACATTATTCTATGTACAGACAAGAGGTAGTTCTAAGATTTGGCCTTGGCTGTACTAACCTCACTTATTTACTGGACAAGCCATCATCAGGGCAGGACCCCCTCCCCACTGTGTTTTCCAGTGAGGCACCCAATCCTTGTACGTGGCAAACTCCAAAGTCAGGGCATCACTTTCTACTATTAGAAGGCGACTTTGTTTCGGAAACAATTCACAGGGACCCTTCTTAAAGCTTTTCCTTAAATAGCCTGTGCACAGAGCCCCACCTCTCCCTCTCCCCGCCCTGCTGCCACATGTCTCATTCAAGAGAGATTTATTACGGGGCTGTCAACACAATCCCACCTTTACAGACAAAGATAAAAATAAGAAACACCTTACAAGAAGATGCCGTGGCGAAAGCTAAATCATAAATGTTTGATAAGGAATGGTCAAATCCAGACAAATAACTGTTCAATCCCACTTTGTATTAAGCAGATAAAGTCATACAGAAAATCAATGTGATGTATTGAAAGGGGGGGGGGAAATTGCCAAGCTTGGGGATTGGGCTACACAGTGTTAGGATGTAGTCGCTTCGTAAGAACCTGATAATATGATAGCAACGTAAATTTTTAAAAATGGGGTTCTGATTTCTGACATGCCAGACCTCTCTGCTGCTGCTGGAGGTAATTTCTGGGGTGGCACGCATCCTCATGGGAGAACGGCAGGGGAAAAAAGTGGTGCTGCCGTTTCAGAGGATCATTTGGAAATTCCTAAAAAAGTATTTGGAAGGTGCACTTCTGCTACCGGAAAGGCACCCTTCTGACACTCTTGAACAAGGAGACAAAACACATGTGCAGAGACGTTTGGTCACCAAATCATGTGTAAAAGCAAAACACAGAACCGACCTAAATGCCTGCCAGCAGAGGAATGAATAAATTGCCGGACCCTCACGTGATGGAATATTCTGCGGTCAGGGCGCACCGCCAGGTCGAGCTACATGTGCAGGCACCAAAGAATCTCCAACACACTATTACACAAATGGGGCAAGGTAATAAACAAAATGTCTTCAATGGTTTCGGGTTGCACATTTTTTTTTTTCTTAAGAAAGCCATACATATTTGTATCTGATAGTAAATGCACATGATGTTTCTGGAAGAATCCACAATATAACTTTCATGGTGGTTTCTTTTGGAGAGACGGCTGGGAATGAGAGGTGGAAGGAAAATTTTTACTGTTACGTCTTATCGAAAGGTTTGAAACCATCACCAGGAGCCTCTACTCCTTTGATGGTGTCTTTCCCCGCAAGTGGGTGAATAGAGAAGCAATGACAACAACCCACACTAAAACAAAGCAACAGGATAACCTTTTCCAGGAAGCTAGGAGGCCCTGGCTTGTTTCGTGAATCATCCGATGGAGACTCAGGGATCTCCGGATGTTCATCACTAAAGCCCGCCCTGGCTCCTCTTCCTCCAGAAATCGTGGCACGAAGGCCGGATCTTCCTGCAGTGAGGCATGGCCACCTCCACCTCCAGGAAGACGATCCATGTCTCGGGTTTCCTTCTGCTTCTCCGAAGCCCTCACCAAACTCCTCAAATAAATGGAATGGGTTTCTGCCACAGCGCGGGGCCTTTCATGCACAGAAGTGCTTGAGAGGTGGGCTCGCGGGGGCCAGGTGACTTCTATCACTGACCCTGGAGGACAACTGGCGCTCTCTCTCCCGCTGATGGCATTATTTTATAGACACTGTGATTAAAAAAAAAAATAAATAAAAAGAAAGACGCAGAGTTTGCATCAAACAGATGAGGAGAGGCCTCCTGAACCAGGGAGTAATGAAAACTGATCAACAAGCAGGCACTTGCATGGAGAACAGAAACCACCCCAGTGTCACCATGGTGAGGGGGGTGTTGGCTTGGAGGTGAAATAATAGGAAATGAAGATCAATTAGCAATGTACCGATAAGCCTGAAATGACTTGACTCGATTACACACACTGACAGCATGTCCCTGGCAGGTGGGGCTCCTGGGATGTGATGGCAGCTGACAGAGGGGGACGGGTTGTCTAGTGGTTTGCTCTTCTGAAAGAAACGTCTAAGAAGAGCCAGGCTGTACGTCCAAATAAGAGTGACTTACAAAAATGAAAAGAACTTTTCCCAATTTATCTTTGAAATGACACTTTTTAAAATGCATTTATTCATTTTTGGGGGGGGAGGGGCAGAGAGAGAGAGAGAGACAGACAGACAGACAGACAGACAGACACAGAATCTCAAGCAGGATCCAGGCTCTGAGCTGTCAGCACAGAGTGTGACGTGGAGCTTGAACCCACAAGCTGTGAGATCATGAGCTGATACTGGAGGCTTAACCAACTGAGCCACCCAGATGCCCCTCTTTTTTTTTTTTTTTTTTACAGTTTATTTATTTTGAGAGATAGAGTGGGGGAGGGGCAGAGAGAAATAGGGGGAGGGAGGGGGGGAGGGAGGGAGGGAGGGGGGGAGGGAGAGAGAGAGAGAGAGAGAGAGAGAGAATCCCAAGCAGGCTCCACAATGTCAGCACAGACCCCGATGTGGGGCTCGAACCCACCAACCACAAGATCACAAGTTTAGCTTAACTTGGATGCTTAACCTACTGAGCCACTCAGGTGCCCCTGACATGACACTCTCTATATAAGCAAAGACATGAACACTGTGATTTTTCAAAGATTTTTTTGGCACTGGTGAACGAGGGGAAGAGGCCCCTTTAGATAAATAAACAAGACTCCTGACCCAGCCTCTTGGAGTCAGAGGTTAGTACTGTGCTTTGTAAAAACCAAGTGCACTCAAAAAACATTCGACAGGGGCGCCTGGGTGGCGCAGTCGGTTAAGCGTCCGACTTCAGCCAGGTCACGATCTCGCGGTCCGTGAGTTCGAGCCCCGCATCAGGCTCTGGGCTGATGGCTCGGAGCCTGGAGCCTGTTTCTGATTCTGTGTCTCCCTCTCTCTCTGCCCCTCCCCCATTCATGCTCTGTCTCTCTCTGTCCCAAAAATAAATAAAAAACATTGAAAAAAAATTAAAAAAAAAATATTCGACAGTTGGCTAACATGATGTCTTGAGAGTTATTCTTCTTACATCGCACTTTCATGAGACTGCTCAAATATCAGGACACCTCAGAACCTTCTGGAGGGTTTGTGAAAAGAACATGTGATGGCTGGTCTGACTTCCAGGGTTTCTGATTCAGGGGGTGTGGGGTGGGGCCAGAGAATGTGCATCTCTAACAAGTTCCCAGGTGCTGCTGCGGCCGGCCAGGGACTACACTTTGAGAGCCACCAGTGCAGTGGTTATAAGCTTGGTCTGTGGAACCAGAGGGACTTGGTTTAATCCTTGCCTCTCCCGCTTGCTTAACTGTGAGTTAAACAGTCACTAAAACGTCTCTATGCCTCAGTTTCTTTACCTGTAAAATGGACCTAAGAGCGATACCTGCCTACACTGGGTTAAATCCTCTTTCCACAAAATCCACGTGCACCTGGCAGCTCGGAATGAGACCACATTTGGAACCGGGGACTCTGCAGGTATAATTAGTAAAAATAAAAGAAGTTCACAGTGAATTCAGGTGGGCCCTATATCCAATGACCGGTGCCCTTCTAAGAAGAGGAGAGGGCACACAGACAGAGGAACGATCGTCACGTGAAGACAGAAACAGAGAACTCAGTCACACTACCACACACCAAGGAACACCAGGGATTACTGGCACCCACCAGACACAAGGAGAGAGGCACGGCACAGAATCTCACCAGAGCCCCAGAAGGAACCCACCCTGCCAACTGCTCGATCTCAGACTTCTGCCCCCCGTAACCGTGAGAGAATACATTTTGGCTATTTTAGGCCACCCAATTTGTAGTACCTTATTATGGTGGCCCAGGACACTGCTTACATTGCCTTCAGAAATTCTTGGGAGGGCTAAATTACCGAATACACAGCAAGTGTCTAGAGCAGGGCCTGGTAGGTGATGAATAATACCAAGTAGTCGCTCCTATTATTATTTTGGTTTTGCCAATACTGTCTTTCACTATTTTGGTATTAAAGATACTTTCTCGGGGCACCTGGCTGGCTCTGTCGGTTAAGTGTCCGACTCTTGATTTCAGCTCAGGTCATGATCTCACAATTCATAAGATCGAGCCCCATGTCGGGCTCCATGCTGACAGCATGGAGCCTGCTTGGGATTTTCTCTCTCCCTCTCTCTCTCTCTCTGCCCCTCTCCCACTTACACATGTGTACACGTACTCTCTCTCAATAAATAAATAAGCAAACAAACACTTAAAAAATACTTTCCCTTAGAAGAAGAAAAAAACCCATCAGAATTGCAGAGAAGGGTATACAGCAGCAGGGATGATCTTGTCCCCACCCAAGGGATATTTGGCAATGTCTGCAGAAATTTTCTTTTTGTAGGACCTGAGAAACAGGTGCATGTTGCTGGCATCTAACGGGCAGAGGCCTGGGGTGCTGTTAAACATGCCACAATGCACAGGAAGCCACACACACACACACACACACACACAGCCACACACACACACACAACGAGTTATCTGACCCAAAAGTCAATAGTGCAAGGCTGAGAAAGTCTGGAGTGACGTGAAGAGTCAGTCACCTGATCCCCGAGTTCGGCTTCCTAAGACGAGCACAGAAGCAGTTTGTCGGGCACCACACAAGTCTTCCTAGGAGAGCAACTACCACCAACACACACACACACACCCCAGATAAAACCGAGTTCATAAGAGTAATAAACAAGAACAACAACAAACCAAGGGTCGAGCGTGGCCCACGGCGGGGGCTCATGCAACTCTCTGCCTCACCTCCCAAGCTACAGAAGGCAAAGCGGCCTTCGTCTCCACTGGGAATCACACGCTGGGGAAATCGGGAGGGGCCTGGAATCTGTCATCAGGGTCTGAGCACACAGGGCAGAGGCCAGGCGCACTGTTGAGAAAGCCTCTGTGCTTTAGCTCTGGCCAGGGTCATACGTCAACTGAAGCAGAGACACATCTCAAACCCCGGTCTGTTACCGTACTGTTTTCTTGCTCTGGTGACAGCACCAAGCGTCCCAGCGGCCGGAAGCCACCTGGACTGCTTCATGAACAAGCTTGTCCATGATTGTTCTTGACACATAGCAGGGCCCTTTGACACGGGATCCTTTAGAAGCTGGGGGAGAAATCTGGGGAAGAAGCCCTAAGTCCTCTGTAGCACGATCTCCTTCCAATCTGTGGACCCAAGAGACCTGGGGGTGTGGAGACCAGAGAGAAACTGTTGCAATGACCCAGGTAAGAGATGATGACAACCAGGACTAGAGTAGTGATGGTGGAGATGACGAGCGCCGACAGACTCGAGGCGGTAAAATGGACATGACAAGTGATGACAGGACCCGTGAGGGTGGGGGTGAGGAAGGTGCCAAGATGGCTCCTGGTTTTTGGACTGTGCAATTGGATGAATGGCAGGACCACTCCTTTAGCTGGAGAGCACTAGGAGAGGGCTGCATTCGTTCCAAAATTAAATGAGTACGTGAACTGAGAGGGAAAACTTGCTCATCAAACATATGCTCCAGTTTCCTGCTGCTCCAGTCTGGATGGACTCTGGAGCCATGATGGTCAGAGGGACACTTGAAATGGCTTGTGTCCGCATCCTTTCCCCTAGTGTCCTCCTGCTTTCCATGAAACACATCCTATCTGGCACCCACCAATCTTCACGAGTCAGAGAAATCCATGTGAGGAGCTGAGCTCTTGGCTCTGCAAGGAATCACGTGTAGGAAGAGCTAGGAAGATTCAGGGGGATGCACTCTGTGGATATGTCACCAAGAGAGAATGGAGAATAGAAATGCATTTTGGAGCAGTGACTGTGCATCCCACAGGGCCTGATCAGATAGTGTTGGTCTGCCACTGAACCATGATGGGGGACACTGAGGCACAGAGAGGTGGTCTGCCTTTAACGCACACGCGTGCGCACGCACACGCACACACCCATTTGCGTTAAGAGAAACGGCAGAGCACAACTTTTATTCTCAAGTTGACATAATAATTTCATTTCCCTCCCACCCCACTCTGTAATGAAGCAAACCAAACAGAGGGAAGAATAAACCGCAAGCCCCCTCTCAAATATGTCTTTGGTATCAAACCAAGATCTGACTCAATGTTGTTGGGTTTTTTTGTTTGTTTGTTTGTTTCTCCCCACCCCCACCCCCACCCCCCAGCAACCAAGGCATTTCCCCAGGGCTGTGCGTTTTAGAGTTTAAGATGCACAGAGATAACCCTATTCAAATACTGGGCCAGTGGGCCCCTGAGATAAGGAACACTCCCAGCCCGCAGGGTCCAGGAAAATCAAGCTCATATCACCTAAATAAAGCCTAACTTCTAAATAAGGCTTCAGATCACAGATTTGTTTACTTTCATTTGGTGATAATTGTTCACAGCAGAACATATCAGAAAATTCTATAATAGGAACCACAGCCAGGAAATAGTAAATAATTAATCACCCTCCCTCCCAGCCTCTTGCATCTGTTGATATAAATGACCGTATAATTCCAAACCCAATTATCACTACTTAGCCGTTCCATTTTGTAGTTAAAATCCCACAAAATTAAAGTGCATCAATTGTTAATGGCAATAGACCAGACAAGGGATTAAAGATTATTTTAATGTTTATTTCCTGTCAAGAGATCTTTTGGCAGGAAACACCACAGACAAAAGGCTGCACGCTCAGATGAGATTCATATATTTAAATCTTCTAACTTCTAAAAACATTATGGATATAATTACTTGTTTAATTTACTTGTTCCCCCAAGATACAGGCTGAGGAGATCAAGCCAACTTTATTATATCAAGTTCTCAGAAACAAAAGGCATTGCTCTGTAGCGTTTTATAAGCTGTTTTATCCTCAATAATCAAATCCAATTTGATGCCTGTGTCCCAGTGTTGCCTACAGAGACGAGAGGCAGAGGAGGGAGCAGGAAGGGAGACAGACCGGGTGTAGCTCTCAGGCCTGTGACCAGAGGGATGTGTGGCCAAGGTGCACTGCAAAGCTCCCTCCGGTCTCCGTTTCCTCGTTTGTAAAACAAGGTTGATAAGGACCACTGTGTAGCCTGGAGGGAAGGCTGCAGAAGACTGGGGGGAAAGCAGGAGAGTGAGGCCAGAGGACCCCCCAACTCCAAACACACAGACATATGATGCGGTGGTGCTGGCTTTTAACATGATGACCCAGATGATCCACAGATACTTAATCTTTCTGGATTATCAAAATACACATGTATGCACATGACCATCCACTCACTACCCCCCCCCCCCCCCCCCCCGACACACACACCCTGGCCCACACAGCAGAAAATACAACTGCAACATCCAGGGGTCTCTGGAACATAATTGAAGAAACATCAGTCTATTTCCAATAGTCAAGACAGGTAAATTGTTTCAGAACGTCCTGTCAATTTATTTAGGACATGGGTTAAGAAAGGTTAAGAAATTCCCGGGCAATAACTAAGTAAAACATGTATTTATACCATATATACACACATATCTATATAGAAAGAGGGATGGATGAATGGATAGATGGACAGACGGACGAATGGAAAGGCAAAAATATTAACTGTTCTCCTAACAATCCTGTTTAGATCATGGAGAAATCAGAATCTGAAAAGAACTTGGGTCTCTTTTCCTAAAGTGCTCAGTTTATTGTTTTACCTGCTCATTTGCTGCCACCTTCATTACACTCTAAAATTCGTGAGGGGAAAGGTTATCTATTTATTCACTGCTGTATTGCTGACATTTGAAATAGAGCCGGGAACATAATAGATACTTGATAGGTACCACTGGTGTGAACCAACCATAAGGGCAAGCATCATAATATAAAAAAAATAACCATTATATTCTTGCAAAGGGAGTTACATCCCACAATCCTCAGTATATTCACTCTGTTTACCAAGAGGGATCCTGAAAACCGGAGGGACTGAGACCACAGATCGCATATCCAGGTGACGGGATGAAGCCAGTTTGAACTCACATTTCCTGAATCTAAATTCTCGGCTCGATCCCGTGTCACCGCTCTGGCCCTCTGAGAGTACCTCTCTACCTGAGGATGAGGGGCAGTTTGCTCTAAGTAGCAAAGCAGGTGACTTAAAAAGTGATCCAAACCCAACTCAAAACGCCTTATTCGGTGACCGCTGGAAGTCTAGAAGGAAACAGGCCACAGGCACAGTGGACTCCACAGCTCCATAAAAGGCACAGGTTTCCTCCCGTGACCCCTTCAGCGTCTGCTTCATCTCAGGCTGGAAGGCCCCTTGAGAACAGAACGGCGGAGTATGCCCAGAGGCAGCATAAAGTCTGTACCCTCCTTGGGTGCCACTCTTGAGTCAGGAATCCAGCCCCAGAAGGGCCCTCCATTTTCATTGGTCAGGACCAGGTCACATGTCTATTTCTAAACCAATCACTGGCAAGACGTACAGGTTACCTGGATGGGCTTAGTTTCGGGAAGTGAAAGGAGATTGGGGAGCCATCCATCATAACTGGTGCACTTCTTTTACCAAACATATGAGGCAAAAGACACGATAAAATAAGCCCGAGTTCTTTTTTTTAATACAGGGCTCAAACTATAAAATACCCTAACTATCCAACAACAGGAGTTCATACGGTACAATCTTAGGAAATCATTAAAGTATTTTTTCCAGGCAATGTTTAGTGACATGACAAATTCTTATTAAAGAGAAAGAAGATGATATATGTGTGTGTGTGTGTATATATACACACACACACACATATATATATACACACACACACACACATACACACACACATACACACACACATACATACACACATACATACACACATACATATATATGTATGTATGCATATATATATATATATATATATATATATATATATATACATATATGCTCAACTTTAAAAAAAAATAAATGCCATCATTCAGAAGAGAGAAGAGAACATACAAAAAATATTAAGAGCAATTATCTCAGGGCACTGGAATTAACAGAACATTTTAATTTTCTTCTGCCTTCTCCTTTTTCTACCACGCATATTATCCACTACCATATTAAAAACACAAACACTGGGTTTTCAGAATAACAAGTGACTCTGGATGGGGTTGGGGAGGGGAGTCAAATCAGGTTCTATGTCTGGGTCCAGTCAAATATTTACTTGGATCATCAGTTAGGAAAGGTTAAGAAACTCACAGTCTAATAAAAATATGTACACATATAAAAGAAATATCCTTTTTTTTTTTTTAACTACAGAGAAATCAGAATCTGAAAAGAAATTCGGCATCACTCCCCCAGCACGCAGCTCTTGAGTGTGATAAACCCCGAGTCCTGGAGCAAGGGGGAGGCTGGGCTGGGAGCTCTTATGGTAGTAGCTGTCTAGGTAACACACAGGAAAACCCCCAACAGGTTGAGACATGGCTGTGCCGGGATCACTAGGGAGCAGAGTGAGCTGAGGGGTCTGTGTGATTTATTGTGGCTTTCTTCAAAGCCCTTTGTAGTGTCCAAGATCACATTTGGCATTCATGGGACAGACCTTCCAAACCTGTTTTAAGTAACCCCGAGCCTTGCTCTCAAGCTGCCTTCCGGACATCTGGCTTGTCATGAGGACTTGGAGATATTCCTTGAAAATAGTCTCAGGAATGCCAATAATACGTTCATTTTGTACCTGATCTGGGTGGAAAATAATCACTGTGATGACACAATCAATAACAGTGACCATGTCTATGGCACTCTGCCAGCCATTTTACCTACATGATATCTGAGTCCTGCAGGAAACAGCTAACAATACTCCCCACTCTAGAGATGATAAAACTAAGGCTGGGGAAGAGGAAAGCTCATTAGGAGTCCAACCATTCACTTTGGTAGAACCCAGATTCATACCCAGCTGTGTCTGATTCTAAAGCATTTGCTCTTCTGCTTCCTGGTTCAGGGGAGCTGCAATGACACTCCTTAGCCAAGCACTGATGTTTAGCACCCGCAATGGTGACAGAACAGGAGACAGAGGACACGGCCTGGAAGGGGGAGCTGGGTCCCTGGAGGTATATACACCAAGGTTCTCTGGGAGTAGAAGGAACCACTAAGCAGGTAACAGGGAAAGACAAGAGTTTCACCCTAGACCTAGGGTAAGCATCAAACATAGACCCTGGCATCACTCCAGCCCATCTCTGATGCCATTTTAACAATCTTCGCACATTTCCAGGGACCTGCGTGACTGCCCACCTCCAGGGGACATGTTCTTCTATCAGAGATACACTGAATAGCTGCTTGTACTCAACCTGACATCCACAGATACTTAAGCGTCTAATCCAATCCTTATAACTTTTGCACAGACATGAAGGAACCACAGCTTTCTAGCACCTTGGGGCTCTCTCTCATCTGCCTTTCGTGTTTCAGCAAGTGGGGGTACACACACATGATACAGGGCAGTGTAAGGAGGGTATAATGGTGCTACTTTGGTTCTTACAATATAAGAAACTTTTATGGGCTCCTGGTACCAACCAAGGGACACCACGTCCCTGGACCTTGGGTGGGGTGGGGAGGGTCCCAACTTCTTCATGAGCGCACCAACTGAGCAGATATGTAATGGCTTCAATAGTCAAAGGGCTATCAAATGAACACAAGAAAAGCCAAATTCCTGTCAGTCCGAAGCTTAGGAGACAATCTGTTAAGGAGATTCACGTTGCGATAAAGGCTTAGGATACACACCCAACAGCCAAGTCAGTTTCCTCTCACTCCTTTTTCATTGGAAGGTGTGCTGTGTAGGTGCATAAACTCTGGAGTTTTCTGTCTGCATCGGGCAGCTAGCGTGCAAAAACCCAGAGTGGAACGTTTGTATGCCAGGAGATTTGTGAGATGGGGGAGATGTGGCATGGAAACCCATTCCATAACCTTTCACCAGGCATAAAATTTACTGTGAATGGGATTCCTAAAAGTCCATGTTAGCTTCTGATTTAAAACTATTAAATCTGGTTTCCTGAGAACACCTCCATTATAATAAATACATCACTATGACAACATATGCTAATTGCACAATCTCAAAGACCAGAGTGAACAACCTATACATGAAAAATGCATTTGAACGTGGCTGTCCTGGATTCATACCTCCGAGCCTTGAGATTTGGGCTGAGTCACTGGCGAATGGATGGACAAGCTGCCATCATGGTGGAGAGCACTGATAGGGCACTGGAACCCCAAATTCACACAGGAGATAAAAATTGGATCTATGTTCATTCGTAACGAAGGCGGCGTCTCCAGCTTATGGAATTTAAAGGGAGAAATTATGTGTATATTTACAGATAGGAGTGCACTCTTCTAAATGACAACAGGAGCGCTAAGCAGATACCCATACCTTTTCTTCTTCAAAGTAAAGCCTGACGAAGTAGAAAAGCGTTATGGTCACTATACGTACTAATCTTTTGAAAGGAAAAATGAGATCTTTTATGCAACTTAGGCAAGCTCTCTCTTTTTTTAAGTTTATGTATTTATTTTGAGAAAGAAAACGAGGGAGGGGCAGAGAATGAGGGAGAGAGAATCCTAAGCATGCTCCATGCTGTCAGTGCAGAGCCTGACGTGGGGCTCTATCTCACAAACCATGAGATCAGGACCTGAGCTGAAACCAAGAGTTGGATGCTTCACCGACTGGGCTGCCCAGGGGCCCTCTTTTTGTTTTCTTAATCTGGGCTTATTATTTCTTTTTTTCCTTCTTCCTCATGGGTCTTCCCTTCTTCCTCAGACATTTAAGCCCGTCCTATCAGCCTCTAGCTGCTACGAGGGGCACACAGTTAAATGACCCAGAACCTGCCCTTACAGTTAGATAGGAGAAATAGATCAAAATGGTGGCCAGGGCGTCAGATGCAAGCAGACATAATTTGGATCATTCACTGTTGCTGTAGCCTATCACTGTGGGCAACCAAGGTCACTTAATTGCTCTGACTGTCCATTATCCAGACTCTGTAACATGGGCTCTGGGAACACATTTGTGAGGTACCCCTAAGGATTGAGATGATGAGTGAACCTACCTTGCACATCCTAGACATTGAACACATAAAATAATAATGCAACAACAGAATCCAATTATTTTAACCAAGGTCAAAAGTGGGCAGAACCATAAGAGCAGGGCAAATGGAGAGGAAGAGACACAGGGTGGGAAAGATCAAGGTTGCGGTGTGTGTTGATACAAGGGGAAGGGCTGTGTGGGGAAACAATGAACCTAGTGCAAAGTTCTGTAGAAATAAACAATGGCCACCCAGATGAGACTAGAGGGAGGCCGTCCACTCAGAGCTGGGTGTACCAGGGGAGTCAGCCACTATCACTTGTGCTTGGCAGGGACTCAACAGGAGGCAGGGTGAGGGAAAGCTTTCTAGTGAAAAAAGAGAAGGTTTCAGGCATGCCCTGATCATGGAGGCAGGCTCTCCAGAAGCCAGCATCCTATATGATTGGTTTCAGGAGCGTATTTGGCTTTTTCTGGCTGTTCCCGATTTGGAAGTGGAGACAAAATTCAGGGAAGCTGGTGTCACTGACCAAGTCCTGTCTGCTGTGGGTTGATTGCTATGGAGGTGTGGATTGGCTTCCGGGGCTGGCCGATGTAGAACTTGTGGGTCAGAGTTTCAGGATCAGACGTGGTCTGGCCACTGTCCATTTGTACAGGCAATTCCTCATTAGCAGATCATCTATCTAATGACCAATGACTGTTTACCCCAGGGCTGTCCACAAGAAGGAATGTGATAAGAACCCTTCTCCAAAGCAGTGAGTGCAGGAGACTGGCTGGCTGTAGATGAAGGGGGACAGCCACCCGTCAGTGCTTCCTGATGACAAGGACACCACATTCTCAGAAGGCCCCACACAGTCCAGAAACTGATGCCCTGTCACTGTGGGCCTTTGTATAAGGGATACACGTGAATTAGAGAGGAAAAAGGTAGTTGGACGTCCAAAAGAAATAGCTGTTTTTCACACAACTCCTGGGAGGTGGTAATTTATTCAGTCATCTTTCAACATAATTCCTGTCTGATTGATTTTCTCCCTGGCTTCATCTTCTCCAAGGTGTCACACACCTGTTCAGGGTGAATAAGAATAAGTATGGGTACACACAGGATGGTTCAAGAAGCCCAATGAATAATGGAAAGGACTAAGCTAAAGCAAATGAAAAAGAAAAGCTCACTGTTTGTATTAAAAAAAAAATCTGCTAAAATGATTACTAATGGTGCTTTTTACAAAAATAGCAATAAAAACCTCTAGCTCCTGAGAATTAGAGAGAAAAAGGACTGGGATCCCCCGAGGGCAGTAATACTTGATTCGATGTCCCCAGCCTTAGCCAACACATTTTTGGCTTCTTTTTTAGAAGCTTCTGCTTTGGGTTTATGGTTTGACCCCCAGTCTGCCACTTACCAGTGGGAGACCCTGAGTCACCGTTAGGGTTGCTTTGAGCAGGAGGGAGGTGATATTCTAAGGGCCTGTGTGATGCCCAGTCCTCAGTAAGCACTTAGGAAATGAAATGGGGAGGAATATGTCGACCCCTCCTAGGATGGTGGTGGTGAAGGTTTGATAACATGGAGACTTGGCCCAAAGCGGGCTGGCCTCCAATCTCTTCCCTGTGAGACACAAAGGTGCTTTGTAAAGGGCTTAATTGCATATTGAAAAGGGACCACTGTCATAGAATCATGTGCTAGTTTGTATAATGATATAAATGTGTAGAAAGGTACAAGAAATCAGAGTAACCAGATAGTCTCCAAGGGGGTAGGACGGGAAAGCAAGACTTGGAAGGGCAGTCATTCCATGTCCTCCACATGTGCCTGACCAGCAGTCACTGACTCCTCCCCCTCCCCAGCAACCCGATTCCTTTGGGAAACAGCCCTTGCCCTGGGCTCCATCTGTGTGTTTGGGAAGCTTGTGGTGGCAGATGACCTACACTTGTCCATTCGCTCCCACACGCCAATTGAAGGATGACCCCCGACTAGACCAAAGTCGATCAACTGGTCAACCCTAGGTTTTGACAACTGCGATTTCATATCCTACAGGAGCAGCTGGCTTTGCCACTGGCAAGGGAGAGAGTTCCTGAGTTGACATGGTTTAGAAAAGCTAAGCTATGAAGGGGAAGAGACAGATTCTTGATATCATCTGAACAGCCAGGTCCAGTAGAACCTGAACCAGTTCTATCCCTGGATAGAATTTTGCTTCTGTGAAGCAATAAACACCCTTTGTTTTGCTTCAACCAATTGAATGATGAAGTTTCTCTCACAAGCAAGACAGTCTGACTGATACAGCTGAGAAAGTTTTGGCTGAGGTGACAGAGATGGAAGGAAATTCTGGGCATGGCCTGCCTTCGGGGAGCTTACGTTCTAGTTGGAGAAGCATACCAAAACCAAGCGAACCAAAAAATAAAATGGAAGCTATGGAAGGTTGCAGGGAGTACCACGAGGTGAAGGAAGGAAGAGCTGAGATAAAGAATCCTGGAGCAGTGCTGTATTTACTCGGGACAGCATGGGAGACAGAAGGCGGGTGCTTAAGGTGACCACCTTCTGATCCCCAAAACCTAGGACTATGTTACGTGATGTGGCAAAAAAGGGAGCTCTGCAGACATAAATCAGTTCAGCTTTTCGAGATGTGTGGAGCATGCTGAGGTAGCCAGGTGGGCCCAGTGGCATCAGAAAGGGCCTCAAAAGATGGAAAAGCCAGAGTTGTTGCAGACTCAGTGGGATTTAAGGATGCTACAAGGCCAGATCTGAAGATGGAACGTAAGCAGCCACTAGAAAATGTTCACAGATTCTACCCTGGAGCCTCCAGAAGGGACCGCCCCCTGCCGACACCTTGATGTCAACCCGGTGAGACCCGTCTCTGACTTGTACCACCCAGAACAGTAGGGGAACGCATCACATTGTTTAAGCCACCGAGTCTGTGACACTTTGTTACAGCACCAACAGCAAACTCAGACAGATGGTCAGCACTGGCCTCTCTGATGGGCATTCATACCAAGGGCGGAAGCATGACGAGTAGAGGGCCACACCAAGGTGGCAAGACGACCACGTGGAAAACCCTGGGATCGGAAAGGGGCCGACACGTTCTGAGAACAGCACGAAGACCGTGGAGGCTGGAGTGTATATTGCTTAGCCTTGAGGTTCAGAGAAGAATTTAAAGCCCTTTAAATATTCAACGCGACCCAACTTTGGGGGGAAACAAAGCAGTCTTTAATGATTTCCTTGATTTTAAACTCGTTGAGGACTAGGACCGGAGATCATCCATATATTAATAATAACTAGCACAAAGAATTCCACAAAGTGCAATTTTCCTTCGTAATTCCAATTTATATGCCTATTTAGATTCCTAACATGCATTCCAGATCTTCAGAATGTGTCTTATTCTCCTATATTCTGTCCTGCTGCACCCAGCAGTATATTCATGTGCCTGACCCATAATAGGCACTAAATAAATATTTGTGGGGTAAATATGCCCAGGTTTTTGGTTTGAAAATATATCCCCTGATGCTATACATCCCCCTATGACCTGTTCTCCCAAGTCACCCTAGAAATAATTTGAACGTTTTGGTTTGGTTGGAAGAGGAAGGCGACGGACCCAAAGGCCACTGGCACTACCTGTCTGAAAGGAAGCTCAGGGCGGGGGGTGCAATGGAAGAAGGACTAGTGATCTGTTCATAAAGTATTATCAAGATATCAAGCGAGCTAGAGGTCACTAATAATGGCAACTGCCTCATGCTGGGAAGAAAATATTTTTTTTTTGGAGGGGGGCTGTCCCCCACACCACTCAAGCTGCTGAGCAAGCAAAAAATCGCAATATGAATAAACTCTGCAGGCACGAGAAGTCTGGGGCTCCCTTTTAAATCAGTTCCTAGAAGGCGAGAAACCAGTATATCATAGTGAGACAATCATTTATAATGGGACCATTATTAGGAGCCAAGATATAAAAATTGTACATGAAACAGCCTTATAAGCAGATTCAGTGCGTGGCTGATTAACCTCCCTGTCCCACTGGGGGCCTGGGTGGCTCAGGGGAGTGGTAATGAGATGTGGAAGTCATTCGCCTCGAGGTCACAGGTTTAAAGCTGGACATGTGAGACGGGCCTAATTGCTACTCCTGGGTGACTCGGCAGAGAACAGAGGGGCATGTGCTGCCTTGTGGGCTTGGAGACACAGAGACCAGGGTTCGAGTCCCTGTGCTGTCCCTGAATTGGTTGTGGGGTCACAGATGTTCCTGTGGTTCCGCAGCGTATAAGATTTTGTTAAGGTTGATTCCTTTCTTTTTTTGTTGTGAGGTAAATGCGAATATGCTTGGCACATGGTAAGTATTTGACAGAGGGGGACTACTGCTGTTCTCTAAAGAATACATTTCCTTTTGCATCCTTAGCCATTACAAAGGCTAGAGTAGCCATGAACTTACAAGTTCAAGCACCACTGAATCTTCTCGGGTCTGTACAGAGCTCGTCTGCCATTTCCAGGGAACAAAGAAGAGGCCCTTACCTTCGGTTATCTGGTTTGGGTTACCAGGGGCAGGGATCATAGCAGCGCTAATAGTCACCAAGAGCCTACTATGTATCAGGCAAATTTTTATACATTTTGTCTCCATTCACTAATTTAATCCTTGCAGAATCCCCACGCGGTAGGTACCATAATATTACTGTTACAAGCAGTAATCCCACGGGTTTATGCCTAGTAGGATGAAAGGCATTACGTGTACCCAGGCGGTAGGATCCCAGAATTTGTTTAACTACTGGACTGGGTCCCGAACAAGGGCTGGGAACAATCAGGAAAGATGCTTTGCCTGCGTATCTGTGATGAATGTGCCTCACGCCCAGGGTTCCCCAACGATGCATCCTGATAGGGAGCCAGGATCGCCAGCAGCAAAAGAAATGGAGGTCAATGTGGGAGCTCTCCATGGACCCACGAGCAGGTGTCTTAGCTGGCAGAAGCCCATGGTGACAACGTGGGGGCTTAGTATGCCCAAGCATCTTATCCATCAGGTGGGTCGTGGCGGCAGGAGCATCACAGAAACAAATGAGTTGGGCACTGCTGGCCCAGGCAGCACTGAATTTGACTGGTGCACACAGGAGGTGCTCCACAAAGGTGACAGATGTCACCAAGACTGAAACACAAGTGGGGAGCCCAGAGAGGGAGGGAGGAGCAATGAGAGGGACTTTAAGCAAAAAAAAAAAAAAAGAAAAAAGAAAAAAGAAAAAAGAAAGGCAATGGGAAGTGGCAGAAAGATGAGGTTGGAAACCCAATCCCTGGGTTCAAATCCCACCTGTGACGTCTTCCTCCTTTTCTCTTTCCCCATACCTCCTCCCCACTGCCCCCTTCCAACCTGCCTCCTGGTCCTGGAGATAAGGGCAAATGCTTTCCGACAACATAGGAGAAGAGGTATTTGGTAATATCCCTGGATTAGGAATTCCAATTTGGGTATATGCAAAAGTGCTGTGTGTTTAAGTTTCTTGTTAAATGGAGAGAAACTGCATTATCTGGGGGGCAGGGGGTCTGCAGGTATGTCCCACCTAATCCAACACAGTACTTAAGTGTTAACTCTCCGGTAAATTGGTTGTTGTTTTTCCTCCTTGCCGCCACCCCCCCGCCCCCGCCCCAGCCCTGCACTTTCCAAGGACCCGAGGCTCTTGATGAAAAGGGAGGAATAATCCTTTCTTTGGTGTCTGCCATCAAGATCTATTTGGTAACCCACTCCTCTAATGCCGCCTGCGCAGAGAAATAATTTCAGCTCCCCGTTAATTTGAGTATTGAACTGAAATTCTGCAGCTGCTTGCTGCCAAGCCTGAAAGCAGAAATTAATTTCAATGACCCAGGCGAGTGGAGGGGAGCTCTGTCAGGTAATTAGTCTTTGTCTTTTGCTACTCAGGGTCTATCACCGTGCTAATCCGTACATAAACCCAGGCTTTCCCCGAGTCGCTGGCAATCTGCGGGGCCGTTTGACTACCTCTTGCTTAGGTTCACTGAGAGAGCCCGGGCATCTGCGGCGAAACGGATGAAGGCTCCCTTTCATGTTTTCCCTTCTTCCTTCTACCTATTTAGGGCCCTGCAGAATTCATGCAGCTGATTTACATGTTCTTTTCCTGTTTGATCGAGTCTGCCGTTGATTAAGTGGAACTTGGGGTGGGAGAGGGGAGGGGGGGAAGGTTTCCCACTCGGGCAGCGTTCTGACTTTGCCGGTTTATTAATGAAAGAGGCACCAATATTGATAGCCCTGACGCTTCAAGTGCCACAATTATGGGGTATGTCCTTCCAGGCTTCTAATTAAGAAGGAGCCTCTTCTACCCTGGAGGGGCTGTACTGTCATATTTGCATTGGATTCTGGCTTGGGTGGGGGGGCTCCCCTGCCTTTTCTTTTAGGAAAATCTCCCAGGGGAACCCTAGACCTGAGAAAAATAAACACAGGTATGGAAAGCTTTGTTCTCTGTGGGGGCCATTTCGAAATCCAAGGAAAAGAATGATTTCTGGAGGAGGTGCCTGTTCACAATATACAGCCTACCTTCCTTCCATCCCTCTCCCAAACTTCTCTGGGCTTCGTGCTTTTCATGTTTTAAACCCTGAAGGAATTGGGTCGGGTGGTTTAAAAAATCAAATAGTTACAATCACTTTTTTGAGCACTTGGAGAGGACTTTACATCTGCTAGTGAAGTTCACCCTTAGAGCAACTGTGTGGGTAGGTTTCAGCGGTTCCATTTCACAGATGAGAAAACTAATGTTCAGCCAAGGGAAGGTGTGCAGCTCGTGGCTCTTTCTGACCCAAAGTCCCTCTTTCCTTCCACTCCATGCATGGAACAGTCAAAAGCCCACAAGGCCAGCCTGCAGGCCAGAATTCTGGCCCAGAGCAGCTGGCCTGAGGTGGTACTAGGATATTTCAAGAGAACTGGGAAATCTGGACTTTTACGTGAATTCCTCCTTAAATATTGGTAATTCATTTGTTAGTGAAGCCTGCATTTGTGTGCGGATTCAGAGACCCTCTATGTGCCTTAGAATCAAGATAGATGTTTAACCCTGTCTTTATTTATTATTATTATTATTATTATTATTATTATTCTGAACACCTCATCCATATGAAAATGACCCAGCTTTGTTTGCTGGCTTTGCCTTTGTCACTCTCAGGTCTGGGTGGTCCCAGGCTCCGGAAATGCCCCAGCACAATGCCAAATTTAAAATGGTAACATCGGGCACCTGGGTGGCTCAGTCTGGTAAGCATGTGACTTTGGCTCAGGTCATGATCTCACGGTTCATGGGTTTGAGCCCTGCGTCAGGCTTTGTGCTAAGGGCTCAGAGCCTGGAGCCTGCTTCAGATTCTCTCTCTCTCTCTCTCTCTCTCTCTCTCTCTCTCTCTCTCTCTCTCAAAAATAAACAAACATTTAAAAAATGAAACAAACAGTGGCCCCCAAATGACTTCTTCCTAGTCCTTCCAGGGTTAACCTCAGACCCTCGCTCTCCCTTTTTAGTGGCTCTTGTGCCTTGCACGGGCCAGTTGCAGAGACATCAAGCAGGTGCATCCGGAGTCCGGTGGCAGGGGGCACTCCCCAGTCCCACCTCTCCTGCAGAGTCCTCTTGAACCCACCCTGGGGTTACTCCCAAGTCAGTAAGGAACCCTGCTGTGTGACCTCGGGCACCTGATCACCTGCAGAAGCATCCTGTGTGCCTTGACACCCAATGCAGCCAGACTACACAGGCTTACGGTTCTGAGTTTTTTCCCCCTTGTTATTTTATTGTCCAAAACAGAGCAACGGTGACCGAGCACTGGACAGCAAGCCAGTCTTTCGGCCTCAGTCTTCCTACCTCGAAAGTGGCCTCCATATACCTCCCTCATTGCCTGTCGGGAAATTTTAAAAGGAAAGCAGAGCTGACACTCAGTAGGCCTGCAGGACATCAGGCTCCCACCGCCAGCTCCCAGACATCTTAATCCTCTTGCTTCAGACTCAAATTGTTCAAGTTTTATTCCTCACGGTTTTTTTCTTTCCTTTTCTTTGTTTTTTACATGCTTAGGACTGAAGACTGGGAATGGGAAAAAACAAAACAAAACAAACCCTGAATCTTCATAGGAGCTACAACTGTGAAATCGAATCATTTCTCATTTTAGGATGAATTCCTAGGAATGACAACATTCCCTCCCAAAGGGAAGAGAAAGACAGAGAGGGAGAGTGACTTAGTAACAGAAAAGCTCTAATGTTCTAATGTATCTCATTGGAACCAGAAGTGTTCCATCCTGCCTCTGACCCCCTTCTGTCCCTTCCGGCTGCTGCTGCGGGGGGGGGGGTGCACCGAGGAAAAGTCAGAAGCATTAGGCAGGCCAAGCCTTTCCAGTGCTGTTTGCACAGAGGCAAAAAAAAAAAAAAAAAAAAAAAAAGGTGGTGGAGGGCTTGCTGGGCAGGGGAAGGAAAGCAGAGCCAAGGAGGAGGGGGAGGGACAGGGAGTAAGAAGGGACAACCAACTAGGAGAGAGGGTTAAAAATGGAAGGGCAGACCCCTGTGCCTGCCCCTGGGGTTCAGATCCTGACTCTTCCCCGGGGCTACTTAGGACACTTAATCAAATCACTCACCCCTCCAAGCCTTGGTCGGGTTATCTGTAAAATGGGAGCGTCATAGTACCTTCACGCTTTTTTTTTTTTTAAATTGTCTTGTGCAAAACGCTGTGGGTAGTGCCTGGTGTGACACAGCTAGTCCAGCAGCTGGACTGGAGTGGACCAGGAGGTATGGAGATCCGGGAGAGAGGCAGCTTCGTGAAGCATGCACGCATCCCAGGGGAGGGAAATCGAACCCTGCAGAGAGACAGGTGAGTGGGTTGAAAGTGACTCCCTGACCACTGGTGGAACCAGGCATGGAGACCTTTCCTCCTCTTGGAGAAAGGAAAGGGCCTGCAAGGAAGTAGTCTTCCATGTACCCTGCACTTCATGGGCGCTGATACCACCTACAGAGGTCCCCGATGAGCTCCCGCGGGATGGGAGATGGGGGCGAACACTGCAGCAGGCCCTGGGCCAGGAGAACATTACCCAGGCCACATATGCCCTACTACTACCAAGAGCTCCACTTCTAAGGTCCTTACGTTTCTTTCAGACAGAAGAGACAGGGCACCCACTATGTATTTAGTTCTGTGCCATTTACCAAGGGACCCCCAGAAGAACAGCGTCTGTAGCCCCCTTTCCTCATTTCTTTGTTCTGAGGATGGCCTCAGGGACTAAGGGAGTGCAACATGGTAGAAAGTTCCAGAAAAATCTGATTTCAAATGCCAAGTGGGCGACTGAGGAGTGACGTGACTATGGCCCATCTGCTTGAACTGTTACAAGCCTCATCGGTAACACGGGGGCAGGAATACTTATCACAGGATTAGGGAGCACATGTTGAAAATGGAAGAGGTGTGCTGGGTGTTTGAGGCGTGCTATTTATTTTTTATTTTTGCAGGTTCCTCGATGTGCTCTAGATGACCAGGCACCGGGGAGGCTGGACCATCGGTTTGCCTCAAGCGGGCACAGGCGCCTGTCAGGAATTGGGCAGGCAAGTTCAAACCACACCAGCCTCTTCGCTAACATAAGGAATTCTCCCCAGTACAGAGGCCCTCAGACTGGTCTTATGAATTCTTTAAGCGATGAAGCTCATGCCGCCCCAGGAAGAAGTTATCCGAAAGGGCCAGCCAAATTAACTGGAGGTTGAATACTTCTTGAACCTCTTCCAGAAACAAAACACACAACTCCAGGGAAGGTGGGGGGACTCCTCTCTATTTTCACTTCCCTAGCTAAGCTGCCTATTTTTGTTCGCATGCCTCGGTAATTGAGCACTTACCTTTCAGACCCTCTTAGAATTCCAGAAACTGGAGGCTAAAAAAATCCATTAATTTAAATTTTTAAAAGTTCCCATGAAGCAAGAGAAAAGGGGGTCATTACTAGGAAGCGAAAGGACTGAGCGTGGTGGGGGAGGAGAGCAGTCACTCGATTTTCTATCAGGAAAAAAATAACACACTGCAAAACCTCATTAAGCCAGTATCGGCTTATTCAAAAGAGCTTATCATTTGCAGCAACTATTCCCCAATCAACTGGATGCCTCTATTGTAATCTCCTTTAATGCTGAAAGTCTGATAATTAAATATATTAATATACCAGAGAGGCTGGGCTTGGTTCATTGGGTGGCACGGGCATTTTGCGGTGATGCCCCTCCAAAGCGTCCAGCAAAGCAATCTGTGCGTAGTAGGTATTCCATACCCCTTCGCTTCCTTTCCCTGCATTTTGCATTATCAAAGCTTTCATCTGGCCTATAATATGTCTAGTCCTTATCAAGAATAACATGTTTCCATTTTAATATACTACCTTTTATTAAACTGGAGCCACAAACTCTTAATAGCAAGGGCCTGTTCGGGGCACTCTAATCACCACTGGCGAGCAGATACCCCTCTGAGGAAAACAGGGGCAGTGTTCAATGGCAGGGATGGGGACCGTCCGTCCACCTTCATGGCAGCAGAATGAGTTACGGGATCGTATTATCGATGCAATGAGGCCGGGCTCCCTCTGCACTTCACTTCCACAGCAGACCTCTGAGCCCAGAACAGCAAGAGGCACTTTCCTCTGTGACCTGGTTTCCAAAGTGTTCCACCCCCCCACCCCCAGAAAGTGGCCACCACTGATGTCAGCACAGGAAGGCCTACTTCTGAGATTTTTTTTTTTGTAACTGAAGTGTAACTGACACACAATAGCCTTTTAGTTTCAAGGGTACATCACAGTGATTTGGTATTTTTATACATTACTAAGCGATCCCCACGATAAGCCTAGTTATCTGTCACCAAAGTTATTACGACATTGTTGACTATATTCTCTGGGTTTTACAATACATCCTCATGACATATTCATTTTGTAACTGGAAAATCCTCTTCCCCTATTTCACCCACCCCCCGAAACCCGCTTCCTTCTGGTAACCAATGGTCTGTTCTATGTATCTATGAGACCCCCTTATTTTGTCTGTTCTATTTGTTTTTTGTCTTATATATTCCAGATCGAAGTGAAATCACACAGAATTTATCTTTGTCTGTGACATATTTTTCTTAGCATCACAGCCACGAGGTCCATCCGTGTTGCTGCAAATAGCAAGACTGTATTCTTTTTTAATGGCTGCGTAATATTCCATTGTGCATGAACACCAACCACATCTTTATCTGTTCAGGTATTGATCGACACTGACGTAGCACCCGTATCTTGGCTACTGTAACTAATGTGCCAATGTACACAGGGGTGTGTAGATCTCTTTAAATTGGTGTCTTCTCTTTCTTCAGATAAATGCCCAGAAATGCAACTGCTGGATCATAAGGTGGTTCTACTTTTCATTTTTTTGAGGAACCTCCACTGTGTTTTCCATTGTAGTCACACCAGTTTATATTCCCATCAGCAATGCGTGAGGGTTCCTTTTTTCTCTTCATCCTCACCAAAACTTATTATTTCTTGACATTTCTTGGTCATTTTTGCTAACAGCTGATCTGACAGGTATGCGGTGATATTTCATTGAGGTTTCGGTCCAACTCCAGAGTTCTATGAGTATCTGCCACTCACAGATTTTTCCCAAGGTGGACACCCAGGCTCGGGGCAAATCAAAACCTCGTGCTTGTCATGATGATGGCGAGGCCAGCAATGGTGACCGTGATGACGATGTGAATGGCACTGAGGACGATGAGGTGAACGGCGATGCTGTG
Organism: Panthera uncia; assembly: GCF_023721935.1. Taxonomy (NCBI): domain Eukaryota; kingdom Metazoa; phylum Chordata; class Mammalia; order Carnivora; family Felidae; genus Panthera; species Panthera uncia. Next base: position 16,701,266 of record NW_026057589.1, on the reverse strand, counting down.
AGTGTGTGCCGTACGAGCATCCTCTGCATCTGATCCTCGCAACGCTCTGAGGAAGAGCTCGGTACCGCCCCCATTCTGTAGATGGAAACACTGAGGCTCACAGAGGATAAGTGAATTGCCCAAGATGCCCAGAAAGTAAATGGCCCAGCCAGGACATGGGCGCAGGTGGGCAACGTCGAGTTCTGCCTTAGCTAACATTACCGTGGTGTCTTAATCTCCTCAAGTGCGGTAAGAAAACACCCCAGCTTGAACAACAGACATGTATATCGCACGGCTCTAGAGGCTCGGAAGTCTAAGATCCAGGCACCGGCAGATTCAGTGTCTGGTGAGAGCTCTCTGCTGGGCTTGCCCACGGTGCCTCAGGCTCTGTCCTCACACGGCCCTTCCTCAGTGCACACGCACAAAGAGAGACGGCCATATCTCTGCCCTCCGCTTCTGATAAGGGCGCTAATCCCCTCCCAAGGGTCCCGCTCTCGTGACCTCATCTAAACCGAATCACCCCCCAAAGACCCCACCTCCAAATACTATCACGTTGGTTAGGGCTTCAACATAGGAATGTGGGGGGACACGTTCAGTCCCTAACAACCCACTTCAAGCAACTGTGCCTCCCCTGCTGTCTGGGTGGAAATAGCACCTCAGAACCCCTGCCCTTCCTCCCAGATGAGCCGTCCCCAAGGTCCCTAGGATCTAGTCAGGCAGCGTGGCCAAGATCTAAGCCCCCAGCCATCCTTCCTCGGGCCTCCTGGATGACCGATTAAAGGAGCAGCCAGGCGTCCTTCCAACAGGCAAAACACCCGAGACTTAGACTGAAAGGGTTTCACGCATCCATCTCATCCCAGCCCAGAGCTGGACACCGGCTGGCCCTGCATCGGGCAACCTTCCACTGCAGACACTGGGGGGCCAGGGCGTGGCTCGGGCATGGGACACAGCTAGATGTGAAATCTAATGATACTGGGCAAAGTGGGCAGCCGGGAAACGGATGCCGCAGGGGTGCAGCCAGGGTTGTGCGTCCACCTCAAGGGCGGTCACGGCACGGAGTCTGGTTCCGTGTGCCGTACAAGCTCAGTACGTATCCACAACGTTACAGGCCTTCTTCCTCCCGGGCTTGTGCACAAGTTCAGCACTTGCCCCAACCTCCTACACACACATACACACACCCTGTCGCTCTCTCTCGCATACACACTCCCTCACATAAACACTCTCATACACTTACATACGCACTCTCACTCACACTCATTTGCACATACTCGCACACTCATCGTCAATCACATGCACACACAGTCTCTCACACTCACACATATGCAAACACACACACGCACACACACGCACACACGTCCTGACCTAGTTCGGAGCCTCCAGGCCACTGGCTCTCAGCCTGATTCTGTTGAATGGTGTTTGCAGGGAGGCCCCATCCCGGCCACCCGACGTCCCTAGAACTGTAACGCTTCCTGTGGCTCTCCCAACCAAACAGCGTTGCCGGTGCCCGAGTAAGTGAACGAGATACCAAAAGGACGAGTTACGCATCTGTCAAATACATAAAAGGCAGAAGCACCTTATTGCCAAATGTGGGTATTTCAACATTCACTTGTAACAAGATACTTGTTAGACACTACACCAGCCGCCAGTTCTTAGCTGACAACAATTTATGGTTTTCCTGTTCCCCTGGGCACTCGTGTTTTAAGGTAAAAGTCTCAGAAGAATGAACTCTGCTGGCGGAAGTGTTCTTCCGAGCATCTATAGATACGGGGGGAAGCAGGCGTGTGGTGCAGGAGACCACGGCAGGCCCACCAGCCGCACCTGCTCTGCGGTGCCCCGGCAGGTGAGGCAAAAGCGTGGTGTAGCCGCCGTGGTTAGCTGCCACTGTGAGTGAGGGCTTGGACCTGTGGGTCGCCAGGGGGCAGCTCCGAAAAGGACACGCGGCCCTTTGGAGGGCTGAGCCGGCATCGTCCCGGGCACAGAAAAACCTAGACGACCCTGCCCCCTGCCCCCGCTCCCCTTGCTGATCTACATCCGCTCCCCTGGCTGACCTACATGTGAGTGGAACGTGAAACGGGCGTCTGCCCGCATATGACGTGCTCCGGAGCACAGGCTAGGCCGTGGCGCACCTCACATCCTGCAGAGTCCTCTCTATGCACCACATGTGAGATAAGGAAGAAAGAGAGGCCGGCCAGCTAACGTCCCCCTGCACAGCGGAGCAGAAAAGCACACAGGAGGCAGCAGAGGTGGCTTACTTGAGAAGGACTCATGGCGACCAGTTGATGGCAAGCAGGGGACTTCGCAGTGGCACCGCGGAGCCAGGGGCCTGTCTGCCTGTGCGCTCGTCAGAAACCTGCATGAGGAGAGGCTGCAGGCCCTGTCCCTGCGTGTGTTCTAGAGGAAGGACCCGAACAGAGTCCTGAACTCGTGGTTCCCTTTTAAAGGCACACCAAGTGCATGGCTGCTTGGTAGAAAGGGCAGGATTGCGGGGAAGATGAGGCTTTGAGATCCAGGAGCCCTGACTTCCAACTCCTGACTAACGGGGTGACCTCCTCCTGGTCACTCCAGATCCCCACGTCTTTGTCTGTAAGACCACGAGAACAGGGGCGCCCGGGGGCCTCGGTAGGTTACATGTCCGACTTCGGCTCAGTTCGTGATCTCACAGCTCGAGAGTTCAAGCCCCGCGTTGGACTCCGTGCTGACAGCTCAGGGCCTGGAGCCTAGTCAAATTCTCTCTCTGCCCCTTCCCCATTCACATTCTGTCTCTGGCTCTGGCTCTGGCTCTCTCTCAAAAAGAATAAACACTAAAAATCAAAAGACAATGACAACAAATGCTAGGTCCTTCTTCCACGTGGCCCCTCTCTCCCTTACGCTCAAGGGCCATTAGGCCAGAATGTAAGGAAGGGGGTGTGCAGTGTATTCCAGCTGCTGTAACAACATACCAGACACTGGGTGGCTTAAATTCACCCAAACGCCATTTCTCACAGCTCTGGATTCTGGAAGTTCCAAAACGGAGTGCCAGAGAGGTCCCGTGAGCGAGGGCCCTCTTCCTGCTCCAGGGCCAGAGCCTTTTCTCTGTCCTCACACACTGGAGGAGCTCTCTGGAGCCCGTTTTATAAGGCAAGAGTCCCACTGAGGAGAGCTCCGCCCTCACGAATTCAGCGCCACCCCCCCCAAGGTCCCACCTTCTAATACCAGCATCTTTGGGAGGTGGGATTTCCACATAAGAATTCTGGGGAAATAGTCACACAGACCCTCTGGGGAGGGTCTTCTGGTGGTAGGTGGAGGGCACTGTAAGGGTTAGATCGCCATCTCCCCCATTTTCCCCCTCCCTTTCTTGGTCTCCGCACCCCCTCCCCCCAGCCCACGACATCTGCAGCAACAGGAGTGAGAGCATCTGAAGGAAAGGACTTAGGGTGGAGGCAGCTGACCAGCTCAATAATGGCTGCCAGTGCTCAGAACATGCCCACCTACTATGTACCAAATAGGATGCTAAGTGCTTTCATGAATGGTATCATTTATTCCTCACTTCCCTTCAAAAAATCCTAGGAAGAACAGACAGGTATTGACCTCACCGTACAGAGCAGAAAACATAGCTTAGAAAGATGAAGTCACTTTCCAAGTTCTTGAAAGTACGATCCAGCTGAGCCCTGGGAAGTCAGAAAGAAGAGTTTATTCGTTAAGTAAGAGGGAAAGACTACTCCAGGAAGAGCGAAGAGCTTGTGTCAAGGCCCTGTGGCAGGAGTTGGGGGGGGGGGTGCTGGCAGCCTCCAGGGGGAAGGGGAGTGGGGTGAGAGGAGGTGGCAGGGAGTGGCAGGTGCGTGAAGGACCTGGTAAGGATTGCGGGTTTTGTCCTAAGGGATATGAAGGGCCGGGGGGG